>NW_016810774.1:0-5624 GCF_001698545.2 Rhinopithecus bieti | reverse complement strand
AACTTGATATAAATAAACTTTATATTTGAAACCCCAAATTAATATGTATCTTTTCAAATTTAAAAGCAGTTTTTTTTATTTTCTCAGTAGTGCTGTTTCTGTATAAAGAAATGCAATATTTTTACTTTAAAAAATAAGCCAAATATACTCCTAGTCTAATTAAAATGAAAAGTCCATTTGTTTTATTATAGTTGATTAATATACTAACAAACAGATCTTTTGGGGTTGTTATATATTGTAAATATGTTGCTAAGTGATTATAACAACATGTACATATGATATTAGGTATTTTATATAAAGAAAGCTGAAGAAAACTTAATATATATTTTTCCAAAATACTTTATATATACTATATACATATATTTCCAACAGTGCTATATATGTATATTTACCACTACTGGAAAATTTTTTGATGAACTGTTATTTGTGGAATTAAAACAGTAAGAAATAAAGCTCTTGTTGTTTGCAATATATCCCATTCTCTAAATGAACACTCTAAGGCAGTAGGTCTAAGATATGGCCAGGACCAGTGGACAACCTGCTACAGTCATCATGATTACTTGTTAAAATTAATACCCCTAGGCCTATGGTAGACACTAACTCATAATATCTTGGATTATTTAACATGCATTTTGAACATATTTTTTATTAAGCTTTACATCTTTAAAATTTGAGAAACTATTAGAAAACATATACCTTCTTACATTTTACTCAAGGTTATTCTCTAACTGTGACTTAATGGCAAGTTTTAAAACTGTGTACAGTACTGCTATTTTTAACAACTTATTTTGCAAGATTGTTTGGTCTCTTCTTATTTCATTGATTTCTATATAGGATTTTGAATAAGCCTATCTATGTTCATAAAAGTCCTGCTATAATGTTGGTTGAAATTATATTAACTCTATGGATCAACTGGGCAACCAATGACACCTTAACTATGTTGAATCTTTCAGTCAATGAACACGTTGTGACTTTAAATGTATTAGGTCTTTTAACTGTGTATACTAAGACATGGCTAAACTTGCATATTAATTGCAATGGATGTGTGTGTGTGTGTGTGTGTGTGTGTGTGTGTATTATTTGAAATGTTTTCTACATAGCAATCATATTTTCCCTGAAGTGAAATAATTTTCTTTCTTTCCAATATAAATGCCTTTTCTTTCATTTCATTTTATTACCCTAGCTATTACTTCCAATATAATGTTGAATATGAGTGGTGATAAAAGACATCCTTGCCTTGTTCTTGACAGTATAGGAGTAACACATTCTGTCTTTTAAGTTTAATAGTAGCTGTAGTTTATAGAGACATTTTTAGTAAGTTCAAAGAAGTTGCTAAACTATTTAGTAGTTTGCTAAAATATTAATCATAACAATGCTAAATTTTGTCACTTGCTTTTCTGCATCAGTGGAAATGATCATGTGCTTTTCTACTATTATTTTGTCTGGTATGTGGTGAATTTTGTCTTGAAATATGAAAAGCCATGTACTTCTGGGAAGAAAACACTTAGCTTTTATGTATTTTCTTTTGTACATTGCCAGATTCAATTTGCTAATATTTTGTTTATATTTTCAGTCTACATTAATGAGAAGACAATTCATACTTTTTCTTTTGTAATACCTTCATCTGGTTTGGTATCAGTGTTACAGTGGCCTCATTGAATTAACTGAGAAATATGCCACTTTTATTTTCTGGGAGAGAAAGTGAAGAACAGTTGTCATTTGTTTTTCAAATGCTTGTTAGAATTCAATGTTGAAATCACTTGGGCCTTTAGTTTTCTGTTAGGAAAGTATAAAATTACAAACTCAATCACTATGAGTCTGTTCAAAGTCTCCTATAAAGACACACCTGAGACTGGGTAATTTATGGATAAAAGAGGTTTAATTGACTCAGTTTTACAGGATGTACATAAAGCATGGATAGGGAGGCCTCAGTAAACTTACAGTCATGGCAGAATGCAAAGGGGTAGGGGGCTCGAACTTTATATGGTGGAGGAGGAGACAGAGAGAGCAAAGGGGAAAGTGCTTCACACTTTCAAAAAACCAGATCTCATGAGAACTCACTCATTATCATGAGAACAGCAAGAAGGAAAATCTGCCTCTATGATCCAATCACCTCCCACTAGGTCCCTCCCCCAAAATTGGGAATTATAATTCAACATGAGATTTGGATGGGGATGCAAAGCCAACCCATGTTATTCAGCCTCTGGCCCCTCCCAAATCTCACATCCTCTCACATCTCAAAACAATTATGCCTTCCCAACAGTTCCCCAAAGTCTTAACTCATTCCAGTATTAACTCAAATGTTCAAGTTCAAAGTTTTATCTGAGAGAAGGCAAGTTCCTTCTGCCTTTTCCCTTTGGTAGCATCAAAAACGAGTTAGTTGCTTTCAAGATACAATGGGGATACAGGCATTGGGTAAATGCCTCTGTTTCAAAAAGAACAAATTGTCCAAAACAAAGGTGCTACAAGTTCCATACATGTCTGAAACCCAGAAGGGCTGTCATTAAATCTTAAAACTCCAAAATAATGTACTTTAACTACATGTCTCACATCTAGGACACACTGATGCAAGGGGTGGCCTCCCAAGGCCTGTCCCTGTAGTTCTGCAGGGTACAGCCCCTACAACTGCTTTCACAGGCTGATGTAGAGTACAGCTATTCCAGGTGCATGCTGCAAGCTGTCAGTGGATCTACCATTCTGGGGTCCAGAGGATGGTGGCCCTCCTCTCACAGTTCCATTAGGAAGTGCCCCAGTGGAGACTCCGTGTGGGGGCTCCAACTCCACATTTTCCTTCTAAATTACCCTAGTAGAGATTCTCCATGAGGCTTCACCCCTGCCACAGACTTCTGCCTGGACACTCAGGTGTTTCTATACCTCCTTTGAAATCTAGATGGAGGCTTCCTAACCTAAACTCTGGCTTTCTTTGTGCCTGTAGGCCCAACACCACATGGAAGTCACCAAGGTTTGGGGTTTGCACCCTCTGAAGCAGTGGCCTGAACTGTACCTTGGCCTCTCTTAGCTATGGCTGGAGCTGGAGAAGCTGGGACACAGAGTACCATGTTTTAAAACATTTGTGACATTTCATTCTTGGTCATCCTAGATCTATTAGTTTTTACATCCTATATTTTAAATCTCTGTTGGTACATACATATAGCAATGACAGCAATCTCTCTTTTTGGAGAACTGGTGGTTTTATTATCATGTAATGTTCTACATTCTTGGAATATTCTTTGTTCTGATACCTGCTTTATCTGAAATTAGTATGACTAAACCAGCTTATTATTAGTGTATATTTTCCCCATATAATTTATTTTACCAATTTACATATTTTATTTAAAGTTCCTTGTATACAACAGATAGTTGAGTCTTACTTTTAATTTTATTATTTTATTTGATCACCTCTAGTTTTTAACTTGTGTATGTAAATGATTCATATTTAAATGATTATTGAATTAAAATCTATTATCTCACTATTCTAGTCACGTTATTTCTTTTAATGTTTGGCCACTTTATGCATTTTCACAATTCTATTTATGTTCTCCATTAATTATAATATACAGTCTAAATACTGTGAGTCTAATTCCAAATAATATTATATCATTTCATGTATAAGAACCTTATAATGGATTATCCCCAATTAATCTCATTTGTGTGCTGTTGTCAAAATTTCTCATTAGAATCTCGTGTAAATACATAATACATTGTTAAATATTAGAATAACATTATTATTATCAATTTATTATGTATTATAGGACATAAAACTGAGAAATTTCGGAGGGACTAGAGGACTTAAAATTTAAAAAAACCACACACTTTACTTTCTTTAATTCAATTTCCAATGCTCCTCGTATTTTTCATATAGATTTATATTCCTTACTGTATCATATTCCTTCTGCCTGAAAATTCTACTTCAACCTTTCCTGAAGTTTAGGACTGCTGGCAATGAATTCCTTCAGGCTTTATTTGTCCATCTCTTAACAAGTATATTATTGTGTGGCATAGAATTTGGTGTTGTCTTCATTTTTCTTGCAGCACAATAGAAATGTCACTTCATTGTCTTCTTCCTTGCATGGCTTCTAATGAGAAGACTTCTGTAATTTTTATGCCTTTTTCGGTCATGTAATGAATATTCGTGTGCGTGTGTATCTGTGTGTGTGTTTACAACGTATATGTATACGTTAAAAGTTATCAAATTGTATACTGCACTAGATGTAAGTTACTTATATCAGTTACAACCTAACCAAGCTATTAAATATGATCTACTGAGAAAAAAGTAGAATTTACTTAAAGTGTTGTGTTCTGCATTTATTTTTATGTACTATACTTATGCACCTATTTCCTCATTAGAAATACAGGGAGATATGTATTAGAGAACTGTGGATTTTATTAAAAGGTGAAACAATAATCCCAAATAGGATACTCAACTTAGAGAGATTTTTGAGTCACCTAGAATCAAGTTTCAGATGTCAGAGATAACTATTAATTTTAGATGAGAAACAGAAAATACTAATCAAATTCTGCCAAAATACTATATGTAAAATTAGAAATGCACACTATTTTAAATTTGAAAAAAAAATCAGTGTTTTTCATTCAAAATTAGTATGTAATTTTGTGACTACATCATAGATAATTAGATGTAAAATATGGCTTCAAATTAGTATCATCTAGGAGATTTAAAAATACGTTTATACCCGACAAATCCCTATTTCAGACAAAAATCAATCATCAGGAATGAAACAGGTATTTTGGGATTAACAAAAATGTGCAATCAATACTGAGAGGCAGAGATGAATGTTAGCTTGGCATAGTCATCTTCATTTCTGAATATACTTGTGAACCATAGTCCTGTTGCTTACGTCACTTAGATAAAAAACTTGTTAACTTTAGGAGGAAATAGAATTGTCCTGAAATATGCATAATAATATAGCATGCACAAGAGTTTTGATTATTTGAGTCAAACATCTGACCAGCCTTTTTCTTGAGGGCTCAATCAAAATTAGTTCATATCCCCAATTAAGTATAGCTTATGTATCCTTATGACAAAGAAATATTCCAACTGTAGAATTTCTTACTAATATAGATTTATATTTATTCACAAACACATTTGAACTGCTTGTTACCAAATAAAAAATGGTATAATCACTTTGAAATTAACTCACTGTTGTAATTATGTTTTTTCAGTGTTTAAAAATTGAGTAAAATTAATCACATTGCCAGTGAAACTGTTTCTCACAGACACTTCATCTTTAGCTTAGTAAAAGAGTTTGAATTGGCGAGCGACACAGAAGACCGGTGATTTCTGCATTTTCAACTGAGGTACTGGGGTCATCTCACTAGGGAGTGCCGGAAAATCGGTGCTGGTCAGCTGCTGCAGCCTGACCAGCAAGAGCTGAAGCAGGGCCAGGCATCGTCTCACCTGAGAAGCCCAAGGGGGAAGGGAATCCCTTTTCCTAGCCAGGGGAACTGAGACACACAACACCTGGAAAATCGGGTAACTCCCACCCCAATACTGCGCTTTAAGCCAACTGGCACACCAGGAGAATATATCCCACACCTGGCTGGGAGGGTCCCATGCCCACGGAGCCTCCCTCATTGCTAACACAGCAGTCCGCGGGGATCTATCC
>NW_016810773.1:3896-8141 GCF_001698545.2 Rhinopithecus bieti | reverse complement strand
AAAAAAAAACTTGAACAAGCTTTTGTGGTGTATGATCAGACTGTCTTGTAATTTCTGATTTTTATGTGAAATTCTTGCCTTTTCCTTATTACCATTTTTATCTTTACAATGAAATCCCTTCTTCAGTCGAAAAGAGCCCAACATTAAGCTGAGTATAAAATGTTTAGACTTACCAAGCAGATACATAAGGAAATACTTTTTAACATTTTTTTCTTCCAGGCCAGGTGTGGTAGCTCACACCCGTAATCCCAGGGTAAGCCAAAGTGTGAGGAACTCTGTGCCCAGCCTGGGCAACATGACAAAGTCCTATCTCTACAAAAATATACAAAAGTTAGCCAGGCATCGTGGCCTGCGCCTGTGGTCCCAGCTACTAGACTGGCTGAGGTGGGGGGATAGCTTGAGCCCGGGAGGTCTAGGCTTCAGTGAGCCATGATCGCGCCACTGCATTCCAGCCTATGTGACAAAGTGAAACCCCGTCACAAAAAAAAAATTTTCTTTCTTGAAATACAAAAGAAAAATACCACAGAGTAATTTAACAGATGACAATAAAACACTTAAAATGTTAATTTTTTGAAGGTGATTTTAAGGAATATTTTATCTGTTATAATAAAAAGTTAAGCACAAGTTCATTTACGAAGTAATATCCTCTGCACTCAAATGATTTTTTTTTTTTTTTTTTGAGCAAAGTTTTGCTCTTGTTGCCCAGGCTCTAGTATAGTGGTGCAATCTTGGCTCACTGCAACCTCCGCCTCCTGGGTTCAAGTGATTCTCATGCCTCAGCTTCTCGACTAGCTGGGATTATAGGCATGCACCACCATGCCCAGCTTATTTTGTATTTTAGTAGAGATGAGGTTTCACCATGTTGGTCAGGCTGGTCTTGAACTCCTGACCTCAAGTGATCTGCCTGCCTGGGCCTCCCAAAGTGCTGGAATTACAGGCATGAGCCACCATGCCCAGCCATCACTTGAATGATTATTAACACCAGGGAATGAAATGTTTTCTAGGTTTTAACTTTTCAGATTTTTTTTTTTTTTGGAACAGGATATTTCTTCATTGCCCTGAGCAGAGTGCAGTGGTGCCTGCTGTCACTGCCCAACAGTCACTGCCCTTAAGCAGTTCTCCCACCTCACCGTTCCAAAGTGTTGGAATTAAAGGCATGAGCCACCACACTGGCAACTTTTCAGAATTTTAAGTGACCATGATGGAGTTTACCATCTCTCAACCCCACACCTCCACACACACACACAAACCTTGAAAATCTGGACAAAATAAATGAAACAATGTGTTTTAGACTTTGGACAATAGCAGTGCAGGACTGTGATCCCTAAAAGAAGGGAAACAAATAAGGTGAGCTCTAAATTCACCCACCCACCCTGGCTTTTGCCTGGGGCACATTCTAAATTGTAGATCTGGGACAGGGAATCTTGAGCAAAGAACAAGATGAAGAGATAGAGATCAGAATTTATGGAAGCTGAGGCAGCAAGAAGTTGTAGGGCAAAGTTCAGCAGGAAGGACACTTTGTCAAAAAATAATGCTATCCATAGAAGTCTCTGACTTTTGCTGAATTCTAGAATGAACATACATGGAGTGAAACTGTAAAGCCAGACAAAGAGCAACCAGATTGATGTGAACTGACAGACATGAGAGGTCACAGAGGGCTGGGAAGCGTTTGAGTTTTACTGGCTAGAGGGGAAAGTCCTTGTTGATTACTCACATTTAAGGACATAATAATACCAATCTTAAAACTCTTGGAAAAAAAAGGCCGGGCGCGGTGGCTCAAGCCTGTAATCCCAGCACTTTGGGAGGCCGAGACGGGCGGATCAGGAGGTCAGGAGATCAAGACCATCCTGGCTAACCTGGTGAAACCCCATCTCTACTAAAATACAAAATTAGCTGGGTGTGGTGGTGCGTGCCTTTACTCCCAGCTACTTGGGAGGCTGAGGCAGGAGAATCGCTTGAACCCGGGAAGTGGAGGTTGCGGTGAGCCAAGATCACACTACCGCAAAAAAAAAAAAAAACAGGAAGAGAATACTTCGCAATTCATTTTGTGAGGCCAACATCCTGATACCAAAAGTGAACACAGAAATTACAGGAAAATACTACTAAAGAGAACTGTGGTTCTTGACCGTAGACAAAAGTATTTAGCAAAATACTAACTTTCAGGAATATATGAAAGGGTAATATACTATGACCAATTGGGTTTTATCTCAAGAATGCAAAGGTCCCAAAGTTTACTTAACAGTTAATAATCAATTAGTATAATTCACTACATCAATTGAATGAAGGAAAAAAAACCTATATGATAATCTAAGTACATGTAGAAAACTTTTGACAAAATTCAGCACTCATTTATGATAAAACTGTCAACAAACAAGGGAACTTTGGCCTTACGAAGTTCTGCCATAATACAAAATCCTACAGCTAATATCATACTTAATAGTGATAGACTAAGTACTTTCCTCCTAAGGTTGAGAACCAAGGCATAGATATTCTCTCATCACTTTTGTTCAGCATTGCACTTGGAGGTACTAGTCAGTGAATAAGGTAAGCAGGAAAAAAGGCATATGTAGGAGAGTAAAGAGTAAGACAGTGTTTATTTGTACACATGATCTTGAATGTAGAAAATAGTGTAGAACCTATAAAAGTGCTAGAAATCATAAGTGAGTTTAGTAGAGTCACAAGAACATAGTGTACAGATATACTTTGTATACAAATTTACATCTAGTCGCGCATCACTTTGAAGACAGGGATATGTTCTGACATTGTGTCATCAGGCGATTTCATCATTGTGTGAACATCACACAGTGTACTTACATAAGCCTAGATGGTAGAGCCTCTTATACCCCTAGACTATATGGTATAGCCTATGGCTCCTAGGCTACAAACATGTCACTATACTGAATGCTGTAGGCAGTTATAACACAATGGTAAGTATTTGTGTATCTAAACATATCTAGCGACAGGCACGGTGACTCACACCTCTAATCCCAGCATTTTGGGAGGCTGAGGCAGGTGGATCACTGGAGGTCAGTAGTTCAAGACCAGCCTGGCCAACACGGAGAAACCCTGTCTCTACTAAAAATACAAAAATTAGCCAGGTGCGGTGGCAGATGCCTGTAATCCCAGCTACTCGGGAGGCTGAGGCATGAGAATCGCTTGAACCTGGGAGGTAAAGGTTGCAGTGAGCCGAGATCACACCACTGCACTCCAGCCTGGGCGACAGAACAAGACCCTGTCTCAAAAATAAATAACATCTAAACATAGAAAAGGTACGGTAAAAATACAGTATTATAATCTTAAGGGACCACCGTCATATATGTGGTCCCTCCTTGACCAAAATGTTGTTATGCTGCACATGATGGTATATGTTAGTGATGAAGAGTTGAAAATAGAAATAAAGTAGTAACGTTTGTAATGGCATAAACCATAGTGTCTGTAGATAAACTGTACAAAAATTGGACAAGACCTGTACACTGAAAATTATAAAACACTGCTGGGAAAAGTCTGTAAATACCTAAATAAATAAAATACCGCATTCATGGATCAAGCGGATGTCAGTATTTACCGTTTCTCCCCAGATTGATCTGTAGATTAAGAATAATCCCAGTCAAAATCCCAGCAGGCATTTTTGTAGAGATTCTGAAATTTGTATGATTAAAATTTGTAGAGATTCTAAAATTTGTGTGGAAATGCAAAGACCCTTGTGCATGGTTTGGCAGATCTTTGCAAGCCAAATCTGGCCCACTGCCTGCTTTTGGAAATTGCTTTTTAACATTCCCATACTTAATGTGTTGTGTGTATTGTCTGAGCCTGCTTTTGCAATAAACCAGCAGAGTCGAGTAGTTGTTACAGACGCCATATGGTCCACAAAGCTTAAAATATTTTACAGAATAAATTTGCTGACCCTGCCCTAGAGTATTTAAAGCAATTTTGAAAAAGATGAAAAAGGCTGGGCACAGTGGCTCATGCCTGTAATTCCATCAGTTTGGAAGGCTGAGGCGGGCGGATCACTTGAGGTCAGGAGTTTGAGACCAGCCTGGCCAACATGGTGAAACCCCATCTCTACTAAAAATACAAAAATTAGCCAGGTGTGGTGGTGCGCACCTGTAATCCCAGCTACTTGGGAAGCTGAGGCAGGAGAATCACTTGAACCCAGGAAATGGAAGTTGCAGCGAACGGAGATCACGCCAGTGCACTCCAGCCTAGGCACAGAGCGAGACTCTGACTAAAAAAAAAAAAAAAAAA
>NW_016810773.1:0-1538 GCF_001698545.2 Rhinopithecus bieti | reverse complement strand
AAAAAAAAAAAAAAAAAAGGTGTTAAATTATAAAATACTTCAAACAAAATAATTTATGCACATTTAACACACTAACATTTTCTCTGTTTGCTTATAATGAAAAAATTATTTCTTAAATGAAATGAAAAAATTGCTGTAATGAAAAAATTGCCACAGATATATATGTAGTATACATATATATACATTGTGTGTGTGTGTGCGTGTGTGTATATATGGTTGTAACTCTTTTCCAAACCTGCCGGTGTCTTGAAGTTGATGATTATCTTTTCTATGTTTTTGTATTTATGGAAGTATTGCCAATTCTAATGGTTGCTTCCTGATTTCTCTCCCTGTCTTATCCTTGTATGTAGGTGTCCTCCAACATTGTGTTAATTCTTTTGATTTCCTCTAAATCTGTACCTTGTATGAGAGTTTTATTATCTTTAAAAGGTTCAGATAAACTATGAAACTATTTTTGTTTAATCTGTCTTTGGCTTCCATCTTTTTCTGAGCTTTAAACATATTATTAATCCCCCACCAGACTTCACAGCATGAACCTAAACGAACCATCTGAACCTGGTCCAAAAAATCTGTTCCTCTGTCTTCTACCTTAATTATGGTGTTACTCTCCACTTCGTTAAAACTTTGGCCTACAGATAAATTTTGTTACTCTGGTAATCAGTATAATATCCAATAGGTAGGTTTCCACATAAATGTTTTAAATGATGTTACATGTCTTTTTTTTTTGAGATGGAGTTTTGCTCTTGTTGCCCAGGCTGGAGTGCAATGGCACAATCTCGGCTCACCACAACCTCTGCCTCCGGGATTCAAGTGATTCTCCTGCCTCAGCCTCCCGAGTAGCTGGGATTACAGGCATGCACCACCATGCCCAGCTAATTTTGTATTTTTAGTTAGACGGGGTTTCTCCACGTTAGTCAGGCTGGTCTCAAACTCCCGACCGCAGGTGATCCGCCCACCTTGGCCTCCCAAGGTGCTGGGATTACAGGCATGAGCCACCTTGCCCAGCCATGATGTTAACATTTCTAAGACACCCATAAAAATCAGTGTAACTCATATTATACCTGAAGTTTACTTAAAAATGTGACTCACATGTGACATTAGTAATATTTCTAAATGAGATGAGCAGTAGTGATGGGTCCTGTGCATGGATACTGGGGTGCTGTTGGAACTGGACTGAAAATGATGGGCTATCCTAGAGTTATTGGAAAGATAAGTGCGTAGATGTGAGGCATTAGGCTCAGGACTCTGGATTAAGAAAATGAGGCTGGAGGACAGTTAAGCATAGTAATGGAAGACTTGATAGGGTGAGAGGAAAAGGTGTGACTTTGGAGGGAAGAGAACTTTAAGATGGTTATGGGTAAAGGAGGTGAGGATGGGGAATTAAGCTGGGAATGGAAACTGAGGTGCGTGGGTAGTTATAGGAGCCTCTGTTGTGAATTGACATGGTATTTCCCAGTTGGCCTCCTGTCAGAATTTAAATTACAGTATTACGGGTTTCCCCCATAATTTTCCTCCTTCATAGAACTGCCATTCTTTTT
>NW_016810772.1:0-884 GCF_001698545.2 Rhinopithecus bieti | reverse complement strand
TAAAAAACAAAAGAAGAGTTTTGAGAAACTGCTTTGTGATTCCTGATTTCAACTCACAGATTTACACCTTTTTACTCATGGATCAGTTTGCTAACACTTTTTTCATGTAATCTGCAGTGGGATATTTGGGAGCGCTTTGAGGAATATAGTGAAAAGAAAATATCCTCAAATAAAACTAGAAATAAGCTTTCTGAGAAACAGAATTTTGATGTGTGAATTCATCTCACAGAGTTACACCATTTTTCTCATGGAGCAGTTTCATAGGCCTGTTTTGGGGGAATCTGAGAAGGGACATTTTGGATCACATTTTAGCCTATGGTGACAAAGGAAATATCCTCAGCCAAAAAACAAAGGAAGCTTTCTGAGATATTGTTTTGTGGGGTGTGAATTAATCTCACAGTTTTACACCTTATTTTTCATGGAGCGGTATGCTAACGTGTTTTCGTGGAATACGCAAAGGGATATTTGCAAGCGCATTGAGACCTGTGGTGAAAAAAGAAATACCCTCAGATAAAAAAAAATAGAAGGAGTTTTTCTGATAAACTGCATTGCAATGTGTGAATTCATCTCACAGAGTTGCACTGTTCTTTTCATTGAGCAGTTTGCTAACACTGTTTTCTTGGAATCTGCAATGGGATATTGCTGAGCATTTTGAAGTTTAATTTGACAATGGAAATATCCTCATATAAAATTAGAAAGAAGCTTTCTGAAAAAGCTTTGTGATTTGCTAATTCATCTCAGAGTTACATGATTTTTTTCATGGATCAGTTTGATAGCATTGTTTATGGCAATTTTGAGAACGGACATTTTGGATTGCATTGAAGCCTATGTTGACAGAGGAAATATCCCCAGATAAAAACTACAAAGAAGCTTTCTGAGAAACT
>NW_016810771.1:0-5760 GCF_001698545.2 Rhinopithecus bieti | reverse complement strand
TAATCATACACATCCTTAACATCAATATTATTCATTTAAAACCTCAAAAAGTTAAATTTCACTTCATATATAAATTTTGGTGACAATAAAATACACTAAGCATATATCTTTTCAAAGCAAAGACAAATATTACATTTTCTATTTCAATTTAGCATAACTCAAAAAGAAAATGAAATAGATTTCAAAGGATTGATGATATAAAACAATACATCAAATACTTTCTGGTTGGTTGATTTTAATAATTCACAGCTTTTTCCTAAGCTATCATTCAAGTAATGTAACACCACTTTTATATAAAACTTTTTTACTGCCTATTCATAGTTACTATTTAATAATACTTTTAAAATTAATTTAAGCAGATATATTTGAATAAACATAAAGTGCCCTTTCAGTCTCCATGTATATGTATTATATATATATAAAGTTGCTTTCAGAGAGGATCATGATAGACAAGAGGTAGGACTAGATTGCAGCTCCCATTCAGACAGAGCAGTGTGTAGAGACTCACATTATGAACTTTTGCTCCAGAACAACTGCAGGAATAAACTAAGAAAGCTAAGAGAACCCACTGACCCTCTAAAGGAAGCGAATTGCTCCTGCAGGACCTAGGAGACACCCCAAATATAGTGAGTGCCTACGTTGTGGAAGTGGGAAAGAGATTGTACACCCCTGAACACACACCTTCACTGGGGGACCGGAAGGTCTAGATCATGGGAGAAAATTGTGACCTTACCTGGCACGGACTCAATTTAGAGAGCTGAGCAAAATACAGGGGTAGAGGAAGGAGTGGAAAAAACCCTGTGGGCTTGCTGGGTCCCCCGGCCATTTCTGCCCTGCCTCACAGGAGCCCTTGGGGAGCATAGCCAGAGGCACTGGGAAAAGGCCACAGGGAGAAGGAAACCTCCAGCTGAACGTTGGAACAATTCCAACCAAACGCAAAGTATTTTGGCCAGAAATCGAGAAAGGCATGAAACCAGTGTGCTGATTCCACAGGTGGGGATGCATGAAGCCCATACTTACTTTTGCAGCTGAGAGGCTGGTAGCCTGATGCAAGTTCTCAACCCTGCTCACCCACTGCCTGGAAACAGACTCGGTGCCGTTGAGGGGGGCATGGTGGGAGTGAGACCAGCCTTTTGCATTACGTGGGAGCTGGGTGAGGCCTGTGACTGCTGGCTTTCCTCCACTTCCCTGACAACCTGCATGACACATCACAGGCAGCCATAATCCTTCTGGGAACATACTCCATTGACCTGGGAACCACAACCCATGCCCCACAGCAACCTCAGCAAGACCCAACCAAGGAGAGTCTGAGCTCAGATATGCCTAGCCCTGTCCCCACCTGATGGTTCTTCCCTACCCACCTTGGTAGCTGAAGACAAAGGGCATATCCTCTTTGGAGTTCTAGGGCCCTGCCCACCACCTGATCCTGCTTATACTACCACAGCTGTTGCTCTCTTGAAAAAGCCACCTCCTGGCAGGAGGCCAATCAGCACAAAAATAGTGCATTAAACAATCAAAACTAAGGATTCTCACAGAGTTCATTCATTTCACACCCCTTCCCACCTCCACTGGAGCAGGTGCTGTATACAAAGCTGAGAGACCTGCAGATGGTTCACATCACATCACAAGACTCTGTGCAGACACCCAATAGTTCCAGCCCAGTACCTGGTAGACCTGCTGGGTGGCTAGATCTAGAAGAGATAACAATCACCACAGCTCAGCTCTCAGGAAGCCACATCCCTAGGAAAAATAGGAGAGTACTATGAGTACTATGTATAGGGAATACACCCTGGGACAAAAGAATCTGAACAGCAGCCTTGAACCCTAGATCTTCCCTCTGACATAGCCTACCCAAATGAGAAGGAACCAGAAAAACAGTTCTGGTAATATGAAAAAACAAAGTTCTTTAACACTCCTTCAAAAAATCACACTAACTCATCAGCAATGGATCCAAACAAAGAAGAAATTCCTGATTTACGTGAAAAAGAATTCAAAAGGTCAGTTATTACACTAATCAAGGAAGCACCAGAGAAAGTTACAGTCCAATTTAAGGAAATAAACAAAAGTGATACTAGAATAAAAGTCTTCAGTGAAAGACGCAGCATAAATAAAAATAATTAAAACTTAAGGAAATAATGGACACAGAGAAATGCAAAATGCTCTGGAAAGTCTCAGCAATAGAATCAAATAAGCAGAAGAAAGAACTTGAGAGCTCAAAGACAAGGTTTTTGAATTAACTCAGTCCAACAAAGACAAAGAAAAAATAATTAGAAAAAATGAACAAGCCTACAAGAAGTCTAGCATTATGTTAAACAACCAAACCTAAAAATAACTGGTGTTCCTGAGGAATAAGAGAAATCTGAAAGTTTGGAAAATGTGTTTGGGGAATAATCAAGGAAAACTTCCCTGGCTTTGCTAAAGACATAGACATACAATTACAAGAAGCTCAAAGAACACCTGGGAAATTCATCACAAAAAGATCATTGCCTATGCACATTGTCATCAGGTTATCTAAAGTTAAGATGAAAGAAAGAATCTTAAGAGCTGTAAGGCCAAAGCACCAGATAAGCTATAAAGAAAAGAACGAGAGCTATCATATGAACAGCAGATTTCTCAGCAGAAACCCTACAAGCTGAAGGGATTGGGGCCCTGTATTCAGCCTCCTTAAATAAAAATTGTCATCCAAGAATTTTTGTATCCAGTGAAACTAAGCTTCATAAATGAAGAAAATATACAGTCTTTTCCAGACAAACAAATGCGGAGAGAATTTGCCACTACCAACCCAACACTACAAGAAATGCTAAAAGGAGTTCTAAATCTTGAAACAAATTCTGGAAACACATCAAAATAGAACCTCTTTAGAGCATATATCTGACAGGACCTATAAAATAAAAATACAACTAAAAATATATATATACCAGCAACAAATAACATGTTGAATGGAATAGTACCTCACATTTCAATACTAACGTTGAATGCAAATGGCCTAAATGCTCCACTTACAAGATACAGAATTACAGAATGGATGAGAATTCATCAACCAACCATCCTGCCTTCAACAGACCCACTTAACATAAGGACTCATATAAACTTAAGGCAAAGGGGTGGAAAAAGACATTCCATGCAAATCAACACCAAAAACGAGAAGGGGTAGCTATTCTTACATCAGACAAAACAAACTTTAAAGCAACAACAGTTAAAAATGACAAAGAGGGACATTATATAATGATAAAAGGTCTTGTCCAAAAGGAAAATATCACAATTCAAAATATATATGAGCCTAACACTGGAGCTCCCAAATGTATAAAACAATTACTACTAGACCTAGGAAATGAGATAGACAGCTACACAATAATAGTGGGGGACTTCAAAACTCCACTGACAGTCTAGACAGGTCATCAAGACAGAAAATCAAGAAAGAAACAACAGATTTAAACTACACTCTGGAAGAAATGGACTTAACTGATATTAACAGAACATTCTACCCAACAACCACAGAATATACATTCTGTTCCATGGTGCATAGAACTTTCTCCAAGTTAGACCATATGATAGGCCATAAAATAATTCTCAATAAATTTAAGAAAATTGAAATTATACCAAGTACTGTCTCAGATGAAAGTGGAATAAAACTGGAAATAACTCCAAAAGGAACCTTCAAAACTATGCAAATACAAAGAAATTAAATAACCTGCTTCAGAATAATCACTGGGTCAACAAAGAAATCAAGATGGAAATTTAAAAATTATTCTAACTGAATGACAATAGTGACACAACCTATCAACACTTGTGAGACACAGCAAAGGTGGTGCTAAGAGGAAAGTTCATAGCCGTAAATGCCTACATCAAAAAGTCTGAAAGAGCACAAATAAACAATCTATAGTCACACCTCAAGGAACTAGAGAAACAAGAACAAACCAAACCCAAACCCAGCAGAAGAAAGGAAATAATCAAGATCAGAGCAGAACTACACGAAATTGAAACAACAACAACAACAAAACAATACAAAAGATAAATGAAACAAAATCTGATTCTTTGAAAAGATAAATAAAATTGATAGACCATTAGCAAGATTAACCAAGAAAAGAAGAGAGAAAATCCAAATAAGATCAATGAGAAACAAAATGGGAGATATTACAACTGACACCACAGAAATACAAGATTATTCAAGGCTATTATGAACACCTTTACATGCATAAACTAGAAAACCTAGAAGAGATGGATACATTCATGAAAGATAAAACCCTCATAGTTTAAATCAGGAAGAATTAGATACCCTGAACAGACCAACAACAAGCAGTGAAATTGAAATAATCAAAAAATTACCAACAACTAAAATAGTACAGGAGCAGCTGGATTCACAGCTGAATTACACCAGACATTCAATGAAGAATTGGTACTAATCCTGTTGATACTATTCCACAAGACAGAAAGAGGGAATCCTTCGTAAATAATTCTATGAAGCCAGTATTACCCTAATACTGAAACCAGGAAAGGACATAACAAAAAAAGAAAACTACAGATCAATATCCCTGATGAACACAGATGCAAAAATCCTTAACAAACTACTAGCTAACCAAATCCAACAAGCTATCAAAAAGATAATCCACCATGATCAAGTGTGTTTCATATCAGGGATGCAGAAGTAGCTTAACATATGAAAGTCAATAAATGTGATACACCACATAAACAGAATTAAAAACAAACAAATCACATGATCATCTCAACAAATGCATTTGACAAAATCCAGGATCCATTTTTGATGAAAGAGCATTTGACAAAATCCAGCATCTATTTTTGATGAAAACTGTCAGCACAATCGGCATAAAAGGGACATACCTCAACGTGATAAAAGCTATCTATGACAAACTCACAACCAACATAATACCAAATGGGGAAAAGTTGAAATAATTCCCTCTGAGAATCAGAACGAGAGGAGGATACCCACTCTCACCACTTCTATTTGACATAATACTGGAAGTCCTAGCCAGAGCAATCAGACAAGAGAAAGAAATAAAGGGCATCCATGTCAGTAAAGAGGAAGTCAAACTGTCGTTGCTTGCTTATGATCTAATTGTATACCTAGAAAATCCTAGAGACTCCTCCAAAATGCTCCTAGAACTGATAAAATAATTCAGCAAAGTTTCTGGATACTAAAGTAATGCATACAAAGCCGTAGCTCTTCTATACAGCAACAGCGACCAAACTGAGAATTAAATAAAAAACTCCACTCTTTTTACAATAGCTGTCAAAAACAAAACAAAACAAAACAAAACCCTTAGTGATATACCACACTAAGGAGGTGAAAGAGTTCCTCTACAAGAAAAACTACAAAGAAAGGCTGAAAGAAATCATAGGTTACACAAACAAACGGAAACACATGCCATACTCAAGGATGGATAGAATCAATATTGTGAAAATGACCATATTGCCAAAAGTAATCTAAAAATTCAGTGCAATTCTCATCAAAATACCATCATCATTCTTCACAGAACTAGAAAAAACATCCTAAAATTCATATGGAACCACCAAAGAGCCCACATAGTCAAAGCAAGACTAAGCAAAAAGTACTAATCTGGAATTGTAATGTCCAGACCTGCAATGACCCAAAAGCAACCACCAGAGTCCAGAGACAAAGCCAAGTGGCAGGGATCACTTTATTGCGAGTTCAAACTCGGTTCCCTCCAGCTAGGTATCAGATCCTAAGGAGACACCCTGAGCTCGGTGTTCAGCCGTCTTTTATAGTCAGAAACAAACGAG
>NW_016810770.1:17861-21394 GCF_001698545.2 Rhinopithecus bieti | reverse complement strand
AGAATGGTTTAATGCTATGAGACGAATACACACATCACAAAGCACTTGCTCAGAACGTTTCTCTGCAGGTTTCATTGGAACACTTTTCCTCGCTCACCACAAGGCACCGAGCGTCACTAAATATCCCTTCACAGATCCTTCAAAGACAGAGTTTCTAAACTGACAACATAGAGAAAGCATTAACCCTGTGAAGTGAAGGCACGTATCAGAGAGTAGATTCTTGGAACGCTTCTTGCTTGATTTTATTTCAGTATATTTCACTATTCACCATAGTCCTCAAAGAGTTCTGAAATATCACTTTTTCGGTTTCAGAGGATCAGTGTTCAAGCAGTGCCTTGTGAGAAAAGAGGTATAACTCCCTGAGTGGAATGCATACATCAAAAAGTAGTTTCTCAGAAAGTTTCTATCCAGTTTTTATCTGAAGATATCTCCTCTTTCACCATAGGCCTGAATGTGCTCCCGAATGTCCCTTCGCGGAACTGTGCATGACAGAGTTTACAAATTGCATAATATAATTAAAGTTCTATCTATGTGAGATGAATAAATATAACTAACTCAAAGCAGTTTCACAGGAATCTTCTTTCCAGATTTTGTGTGAGGATATTTCCTTTTTCACCATAGTCGCCGCAATAGCTCCGAATATCTCTTGGTAGCTTTTTCTCCAAAAGGGATTCCAGAATCCTCTAGGAGAAGAAAGGTATATTTCTGTGAGTGGAATGCACACGTCACAAAGCAGCTCCTCAGAAAGCTTCTCTCCAGTTTCTATCTAAAGACGTTTCCTTTCTCACTGTAGGCTTCAAAGCCCTGCAGAATATCCCTTCGCAGACTAAACAAGAACAGTGTAATTATACAACTCAATGAATAGAGAAGCTTAACTGTGTGAGCGGAATTCACGTGACACAGAACAGTTTCACAGACAGCTTCCTTCTGGTTTTTCTCTGAGATTATTTATTTTTCAGGATATTCTATAGAGCATTTCCAAATGTCCTTTCTGATATTCCACTGGAACAGTGATTTCAAACTGCTCGATACAAAGAAAGATTTAACTCTATGAGATGAATACAAACATCACAAAAGAGTTGCGCAGAAAGCTTCTCTCCGATTTTCGATGGAAGACATTTCCTTGCCTCACACAGGCCTCCGGTCTCCAATTACTATCCCTTCACAGAATCGTCTAAGACCGACTTTCAAACTGGGAAATGTAGAGTAAGTTTTAACCCTGTGAAGGCCGGGTGCGGTGGCTCAAGCCTGTAATCCCAGCACTTTGGGAGGCCAAGACGGGCGGATCACGATGTCAGGAGATTGAGACCATCCTGGCTAAAATGGTGAAACCCGTCTCTACTAAAAATACAAAAAACTAGCCGGGCGAGGTGGCGGGCGCCTGTAGTCCCAGCTACTCGTGAGGCTGAGGCAGGAGAATGTCGTTAACATGGGAGGTGGAGCTTGCATTGAGCTGAGATCCGGCCACTGCACTCCAGCCTGGGCAACAGAGCGAGACTCCGTATCAAAAAAAAAAAAAAATTAACCCTGTGAAGAGAATGGACATGTCAGAGAGCATTTTCTTCGAGTGCTTCTTTCTGTTTTTTATTGGATGACATTTCACTTTTTGCCATAGTTTTCAATGTGCTCCGAATATCACTTTTTTGGTTTTACAAGAACAGTGTTCAAACTGTGCCTTATGGGAAGAAAGTTATAACGCCCTGAGTGGAATGCACACTTCATCCAGCCGTTTCTCAGAAAGCTTCTCTCCAGTTTTATATGACTCCATTTCCTATTTCACCATAGGCCCGAATGTGATCCCAAATATCCCTTCGCGGATCCATCCACGAGGGAGGTTCCAAGCTGCGTAATGTAAAGAAAGCTTCATCGATGTGAGATGAATAAACGTATCAAAAAGCATTTTCACAGAAATCTTCTTTCCAGTTTTTTCGGAAGATATTTCCTTTTTCACCATAGTCCAGAATGTGCTCTCAAAGGTCCCTTCGTGGTTCCGTGCATGACAGTTTCCAAGCTGTGTAATGTAAAGAAAGCTTTATCTATGTGAGATGATTACACATATCACAGACTAGTTTCCTAGAAAGCTTCTTTCCAGTTTTGGTCTGAGGCTATATCCGTTTTCACCATCGGCATCAACATGTTTCCGAATATCACTCGGTACCTGTTTCTCCAAAAGGGTTTGCCAATGTTGTATGAGAAGAGAGGTATAACACGGTGACTGGAATGCACACGTCACAAAACAGTTCCTCAGAAAGCTTCCCTCCAGTTTCGGTCTGAACATATCTCCTTTTTCACCATTAGCCTCAAAGTGCTCCAGAATATCCCATCACACGCTAAACATACACAAGGCTAGAAAAATGCTCAATGAAAAGAGAGGCTTATATGAGTGACAGGAATTAAGACGACAAAGAGCAGTTTCACAGAAAGCTTCCTTCTGGATCTTACCTGAGGATATTTCTTTCTCCATATGCTAAGGATGTCCTTCCTCAGATTCCACAAAAACAGGGATTTCAAGCTGCTCAATCCAAAGAATGTTTTAACTCTTTGAGACGAATACACACATCACCAAGTAGTTTCTCAGAACGTTTCCCTGCTGGTTTCATCGGAAGACGTTTCCTAGTTCACCACAAGCCTCCGGGTGTCACTAAATATCACTTCACAGATTCTTCAAAGACAGAATTTCGAAACTGGGGAACATAGAGTAAGCATTAACTCTGTGAAGTGAATGCACATATCAGAGAGCAGATTCTTCAAACGCTTCTTCCTCAATTTTATTTCAGTATATTTCACTATTCACCAGAGTCCTCAATGCATTCCAAAATATCACTTTTTCGGTTTCACAGGAACAGTGTTGAAACAGTGCCTTGTGAGAAAAGAGGTATACCTCCCGGAGTGGAATGCATACATCACTAAGTAGTTTCTCAGAAAGCTTCTATCCAGTTTTTGTCTGAAGATATCTCCTTTTTCACTGTAGGCCTGAAGGTGTTCCCAAATGTCCCTTCGCAGATCTGTGCATGACGGAGTTTCCAAACTGCATAATATAATTAAAGTTTTAACAATGTGAGATGAATAAATATATCTAACACAAAACATTTTCACAGAAATCTTCTTTTCAGTTTTTGTCTGAGGATATTTACTTTTTCACCATAGTCGTCACTATTCTCCTGAATATCTCTTGGTAGCTTTTTCCCCAAAAGGGATTCCAGATTCCTCTAGGAGAAGAAATCTGTATTTCTGTGAGTGGAATGCACACATCAGAAAGCAGTTCCACAGAAAGCTTCTCTCCAGTTTCTATTTGAAGACGTTTTCTTTCTCACCATAAGCCTCAAAGCCCTCCAGAATATCCCTTCGCAGACTAAACAAAATCAGGGTTATGATACAGCTCAATGAAAAGAGAAGCTTAACTGGGTCAGCGGAATTCACGTGACAGAGAGCAGGTTCACAGAAAGCTTCCTTCTGGTTTCTCTCCAAGGTCATTTGTTTTTCAGGATATTCTAAAGAGCGTTTCCAAATGTCCTTTCTCAGATTCCACAGAA
>NW_016810770.1:11446-13436 GCF_001698545.2 Rhinopithecus bieti | reverse complement strand
CAAGCTGCGTAATGTAAAGAAAGCTTCATCTATGTGAGATGAATAAACATAGCAGAAAGCAGATTCACAGAAAGCTTCCTTCTAGTTTTTATCTGAAGATATTTCCTTTTTCACTCTATTCCAGAAAGTGCTCCCAAAGGTCCCTTCATTGATTCATCCATGAGAATTTCCAAGCTGCGTAATGTAAAGAAAGCTTTATCTATGTGAGGTGATTACACATATCACAGAGTAGTTTCCTAGAAAGCATCCATCCAGTTTTTGCTGCGGCTATTTCCCTTTTCACCTTCGGCATCAACATGTTCCCAAATATCACTTGGTACCTGTTTCTCCAAAAGGGTTTCCCCGATGCTGTATGAGAAGAGATGTATAACACTGTGACTGGAATGCACACGTCACAAAGCAGTTCCTGCGAAAGCTTCTCTCCAGTTTCGGTCTGAACATATTTCCTTTTTCACCATAAGCCTCAAAGTGCTCCGAAATATCCCATCACATGCTAAACATACTCAGGGCTAGTAAATGCCTCAATGAAAAGAGAGGCTTATCTGAGTGAGAGGAATTAAGATGACACAAAGCAGTTTCACAGAAAGCTTCCTTCTGGATTTTTCCTGAGGATATTTCTTTCTCTGTAATCTAAGGATTGTTCCCAAAGGTCCTTCCTCTGATTCCACAAAAACAGTGATTTCAAGCTACTCAATCCAAAGAATGGTTTAACTCTAGGCGACAAATACACACATCGCATAGCAATTGCTCAGAACATTTCTCTGCAGGTTTCATCAGAAGAAGATTCCTCGCTCATCAAAAGTCTCCGAGCGTCACTAAATATCGCTTCACACTTTCCTCAAGACAGAGTTTCGAAACTGGGCAAGATAGAGTAAGCATTAACTCTGTGAAGTGAACGCACATATCAGACAGCAGATTCTTGGAACGCATCTTCCTCGACTTCATTTCAGTATATTTCACTACTCGCCATAGTCCTCAAAGCATTCCAAAATATCACATTTTCGGTTTAACAGGAACAGTGTTCAAACACTGCCTTGCGAGAAAAGAGGTATAACATCCTGAGTGGAATTCATACATCACAAAGTACATTCTCAGAAACCTTCCATCCAGTTTTTATCTGAATATATCTCCTCTTTCACCATAACCTGAATGTGCTCAAGAAAGTCCCTTCGTGGATCTGTGCATGATAGAGTTTCCAAACTGCATAATATAATTAAAGTTTTAACTATGCAAGACTAATAAATATATCTAACACAAAGCAGTTTCACATAAATCTTTCCAGTTTTGGCTGAGGATATTTCCTTTTCACCATAGTCTTCGCTATACTCACGAATATCTCTTGGTAGCTCTTTCTCCAAAGGGAATTCCCTAATCCTCTAGGAAAAGAAAGGTAATTTCTGTGAGTGGAATGCACACGTAACAAAATAGCTCCTCAGAAAGCTTCTCTCCACTTTCTATGTGAAGATGTTTCCTTTCTCACTGTAAGCCTCAAACCCTGCAGAGTATCCCTTCATAGATTAAACAAAAACAGTGTTATGATACAGCTCAATGAAAAGAGAAGCTTAACTGTGTGAGCAGAATTCACGTGACACAGAGCAGTTTCACAGAAAGCTTCCTCTGGTTTCTCCGTGAGGTTATTTTTTTTCAGGATATTCTAAAGAGCCTTTCCAAATGTCCTTTCTTAGATTCCACAGAAACAGTGATTTCAAACTTCTCAATCTAAAGAATGTTTTAACTCCATGAGATGAATACAAACATCACAAAAGAGTTGTGCAGAAAGCTGCCCTCCGATTTTATATTTAAGAGATTTCCTTGCCTCACACAGGCCTCTGGTTGCCAGTTACTATCCCTTCGCAGAACCCTTAAAGACCGACTTTCAAACTCGGAAATGTAGAGTAAGCTTTAACCCTGTGAAAAGAATGGACATGTCAGAGAGCAGTTTCTTCGAGTGCTTCCTTCTGTTTTTTATTGGACAACATTTCACTTTTTG
>NW_016810770.1:0-7836 GCF_001698545.2 Rhinopithecus bieti | reverse complement strand
TTTTTTTTTTTGACGAGATTTCACTTTTTGCGATAGTCTTTAGTGTGCTTCAAATATCACTCTTTTGGTTTTACAAAAACAGTGTTCAAACTATGCCTTATGAGGAGAAACTTATAACTCCCTGAGTGGAATGCACACATCACCAAGCAGTTTCTCAGAAAGCTACTTTCCAGTTTTTATATGACGATATTTCATATTTCACCATAGGCCCAAATGCGATCCCAAATGTCACTTCATGAATGCATCCATGAGGGAATTTCCAAGCTGCGTAATGTAAAGTAAACTTCATCTATCTGACATGAATAAACACAGCAAAAGCAGTTTCACAGAAAGCTTCTTTCCAGTTTTATCTGAAGATATTTCCTTTTCACCCTAGTCCTGAATGTGCTCCTGAAGGTCCTTTCGTGGATCCGTGCATGACAGTTTCCAAGCTGCATAATGTAAAGAAAGCTTTATCTATGTGAGATGATTACACTTATTACTGAGTAGTTTCCTAGAGAAATTCTTTCCAGTTTTTGTCTGAGGCTATTTCCCTTTTGACCATCGGAATCAACATGCTCACGTATATCACCTGGTACCTGTTTCTTCAAAAGGGTTTCCCCGACGTTGTATGAGAAGAGAGGTAAAAACTGTGACTGGAATGCACATGTCACAAAGGAGTTTCTAGGAAAGCTTCTCTCCAGTTTCGGTCTGAACATATTTCCTTTTTTACTGTTAGCCTCAAAGTGCTCCCGAATATCCCATCACATGGTAAACATACACAGGGTTAGAAAACTGCTCAATGAAAAGAGAGGCTTAACTGAGTAAGAGGAGTTAAGATGACACAGAGCAGTTTCACAGAAAGCTTCCTTCTGGATTTCACCTGAGGATATTTCTTTCTCCATATTCTAAGGACCATTCCCAAATGTACTTCCTCAGATTCCAAAAAAAACAGTGATTTCAAGCTGCTCAATCAAAAAAATGGTTTACCTCTATGAGACGAATACACACATCGCAAAGCAGTTGCTCAGAAAGTTTCTTGCAGGTTTCATCAAAAGGCATTTCCTCGCCTCCGGGCATCACTAAATATCCCTTCACAGATTCTTCAAAGACAGAGTTTTGTAATTGGGCCACATAGAGTAAGCATTATCTCTATAAAGTTAATGCACATATCAGAGAGTAGATTCCTGGAATGCTTCTTCCTCGACATTATTACAGCATATTTCAGTATTCGCCATAGTACTCAAAGCGTTCCGAAATATCACTTTTTCGGTTTCACAGGAACAGTGTTCAAACACTGCCTTGTGAGAAAGGAGGTAAAACTCCCTGAGTGGAATGCATACATCACAAAGTAGTTCCTCAGAAAGCTTCTATCCAGTTTTTATGTGAAGATAACTCCTCTATCACCCTAGGCCTGAATGTGCTCCTGAATGTCCCTTTGCAGTTCTGTGCATGATGGAGTTTACAAAATGCATAGTATAATTAAAGTTTTAACTATGTGAGACGATTAAATATTTCTTACACAAAGCAGTTTCACAGAAATTTTCTTTCCAGTTTTTGTCTGAGGATATTTCCTTTTTCACCATAGTCATCGATATACTCCCGAATATCTGTTGGTAGCTTTTTCTCCAGAAGGGATGCCGGAATCCTCTAGGAGAAGAAAGCTATATTTTTCTGAGTGGAATGCACACGTCACAAAGCAGCTCCTCAGAAAGTTACCCTCCAGTTTCTATCTGAAGACATTTCCTTTCTCACCGTAAGCCTCAAAGTCCTACAGAATATCCCTTCGCAGACTAAAAAAAACAGTGTTATGATACAGCTCAATGAAAAGGGAAGCTTAACTGTGTGAGCGGAATTCACGTGACACAGAGCAGTTTCACAGAAGGCTTCCTTCTACTTTCTCCCTGAGGTTATTTCTTTTTCAGAATATTCTAAAGAGCGTTTCCAAATGTCATTTCTCAGATTCCACAGAAACAGTGATTTCATACTGCTCAATCCAAAAAATGATTTAATTCTGTGAGATGAATACAAACATCACAAAAGAGTGGCACAGAAAGCTTCTCTCCAATTCTCAATGGTAGACATTTCCTTGACTCACACAGGCCTCCGGTCGCCACTTACTATCCCTTCACAGAAGCCTCAAAGACTGACTTTCAAACTGGGAAATGTAGAGTAAGCTTTAACCCTGTGAAAAGAATAGACATGTCAGAGAGCAGTTTTGTCGAGTGCTTCTTTCTGTTTTTTATTGAACAACATTTCACTTTTTGCCATAGTCTTCAATGTGCTCCAAAAGGAGAAGCTTAACTGTGTGAGCGGAATTCACGTGACAGAGCAGGATCACTGAAAGCTTCCTTCTGGTTCTCTCTGAGGTTATTTCTTTTATGGATATTCTAAGGAGCGTTTCCAAATGTCCTTTCTCAGATTCCACAGAAACAGCGATTTCAAACTGCTCAATCCAAAGAATGATTTAACGCTATGAGATGAATACAAACATCACAAAAGAGTTGCTCTGAATGCATCTGTCCAATTTTCGTTGGAAGACATTTCCTTGCCTCACACAGGCCTCTGGTTGCCACTTATTATGCCTTCTCAGAACCCTCAGAAACTGCCTTTCAAACTGCTAAATGTAGAGTAAGTTTTAGCACTGTGAAAAGTATTCACCTGTCAGAGAGCAGTTTTTTTGAGTGCTTCTCTCTGTTTTTTATTGGACGACATTTCACTTTTTGCCATAGTCTTCAATGTGCTCCAAATATCACTCTTTTGGTTTTACAGGAAGTGTTCAAACTGTGCCTTATGAGAAGAAAGTTATAACTCCCCGAGTAGAATGTGCACATCACCAAGTAGTTTCTCAGAAAGATTCTCTCCATTTTTTATCTGACTATATTTGCTATTTCACCATAGGCCCGAATGTGATCCCTAATATCCCTTTGTGTATCAACCACGAGGGAGTTTCCCTGCTGTGTAATGTATAGAAAGCTTCACATATGTGAGATGATTAAACATAGCAAAAAGCAGATATACAGAAAGCTTCTTTCTAGTTTTCTTCTGAAGATATTTCCATTTTCACCATAGTCCAGAATGTGCTCTCGATGATCCCTTCGTGGATCCGTCCATGACAGTTTCTAAGCTGTGTAATGTAAAGAAAGCTTTATCTATGTGGGATGAATACTCATATCACACAGTAGTTTCCTAGAAAGCTTCTTTCTAATTTTTGTCTGAGGCTATTTCCCTTTTCACCATCGGCATCAACATGCACTCGAATATCACTTTGTACCTGTTCCTACAAAAGGGTTTCACCGACACTGTATGAGAAGGCAGGTATAATACTGTCAGTGAAATGCACATGTCACAATGCAGTTCCTCAGAAAGCTTCTCCCCAGTTTTGTTCTGAACACATTTCCTATTTCACCGTAAGCTTCAAAGTGCTTCCGAATATGCCATCACACGCTAAACATGCACAGGGCTAGAAAACTGATCAATGGAAAGACAGGCTGAACTGACTGAGAGGAATTAAGACGACACAGAGCAGTTTCACAGAAAGCTTCCTTCTGGATTTTCCCTGAGGATATTTCTTTCTCCATATTCTAAGGATCGTTCACAAATGTCCTTTCGCAGATCCACAAAAACAGTGATTTCAAGCTGCTCAATCCAAAGAATGGTTTAACTCTATGAGACGAATACACACATCGCAAAGCAGTTGCTCAGAACGTTTCTCTGCAGGTTTCATCGGAAGACGTTTCCTTGCTCACCACAAGCCTCCAGGCATCACTAGATATCCCTTCCCAGATTCTTCAAAGACAGAGTTTTGAAACTGGGCAACATAGAGTAAGCATTAACTCTGTGAAGTGAATGCACATATCAGAGAGCAGATTCTTGGAATGCTTCTTCCTCAATTTTATTTCAGTATATTTCACTATTTGCAATAGTCCTCAAAGAGTTCTGAAATATCACTTTTTCGGTTTCAGAGTATCCGTGTTCAAACACTGCCTTGTGAGAAAAGAGGCATAACTCCATGAGTGGAATGCATACATCTCAAAGTAATTTCTCAGAAAGCTTTTATCCAGTTTTTATCTGAAGATATGTCCTCTTTCACCATAGGCCTGAATGTGCTCCCAAACGTCCCTTCGCAGATCTGTGCATGATGGAGTTTCCAAACTGCGTAATATTATTAAAGTTTTAACTATGCGAGACGAATAAATATATCTAACACCAAGCAGTTTCACAGAAATCTTTCCAGTTTTTGTCTGAGGATATTTCCTTTTTCACCATAGCCGTCACTAGACTCCCAAATATCTCTTGGTAGCTTTTTCTCCAAAGGAGATTCCGGAATCCTCTAGGAGAAGAAAGGTATATTTCTGTGAGTGGAATGCACACGTCACAAAGCAGCTCCTCAGCAAGCTTCTCTCCAGTTTCTATCTGAAGCCGTTTTCCTTCTCACCGTAAGCCTCAAAGCCCTCCAAAATATCCCTTCACAGATAAAGCAAAAACAGTGTTATGATACAGCTTAATGAAAAGAGAAGCTTAACTGTGTGAGTGGAATTCACGTGATACACAGCAGGTTCACAGAAAGCTTCCTTCTGCTTCTCTCTTAGGTTATATCTTTTTTCAGGATATTCTAAAGAGCATTTCCAAATATCCTTTCTCAGATTCCAAAGAAACAGTGATTTCAAACGGCTCAATCCAAAGAATGATTTAACTCTATAAGATGAATACAAACATCACAAAAGAGTTTCGCAGAAAGCTTCTCTCGGATTTTCGTTGGAAGACATTTCCTTGCCTCACACAGGCCTCTGGTTGCACCTTACTATTCTTTCATAGAACCCTCAAAGACCGTTTTCCAAACTAGGAAATGTAGAGTAAACCTTAACCCTTTCAAAACAATGCACAAGTCAGAGAACAGTTTCTTTAGTGCTTCTTTCTCTTTTTTATTGGATGACATTACACTTTTTGCCATAGTCGTCAATATGCTCCGAATATCACTTTTTTGGTTTTATAGGAACAGTGTTCAAACTGTGCCTTATGGGAAGAAAGTTATAATTCCCTGGCTGGAATGCACAAGTCACCAAGCAGTTTCTCAGAAAGCTTCTCTCCGGTTTTTATCTGACTGCATATCCTATTTCACCATCGGCCCGAATGTGATCCCAAATATCATTTCGTAGATCAATCAACGAGGGAGTTTCCAAGCTGCATAATGTAAAGAAAGCTTCATGTATGTGAGATGAATAAACATAGCAAAAAGCAGATTCACAGAAAGCTTCTTTTCAATTTTTGTCTGAAGATATTTCCTTTTTCACCACAGTGCAGAATGTGTTCCCGAAGGTCCCTTCGTGATCTGTCCATGACAGTTTCCAAGCTGCCTAATGTATAGAAAGCTTTATCTATGTGAGATGATTACACATATCACAGAGTAGTTTCCTAGAAAGCTTCCTTCCAGTTTTTGTCTGTGGCTAATTCCATTTTCACCTTTGGAATCAACATGCTCCCGAATATCATTTGGTACCTGTTTCTCCTAAAGGGTTTGCCCAACGCTGTATGAGAAGAGAGGTATAACACGGTGACTGGAATGCACATGTCACAAAGCAGTTCCTCGGAAAGCTTCTCTCCACTTTTGGTCTGAACATATTTCCTTTTTCACCATTAGCCTCAAAGTGCTCCCGAACATGCCATCACATGCTAAACATACACAGGGCTAGAGAATTGCTCAATGAAAAGAGAGACTTATCTGAATGAGAGGAATTAAGACGACACAGAGCAGTTTCACAGAAAGTTTCCTTCTGGATTTTACCTGGGGATATTTCTTTCTCCATATTCTAAGTTTCATTCCCAAGTGTCCTTCCTCAGATTCCACAAAAACAGTGATTGCAAACTGCTTAATCCAAAGAATGGTTTCAATCTTTGAGACGAATGCACACATCACAAAGCAGTTACTTAGAACGTTTCTCTGCAGGTTTAATTGGAGCACGTTTCCTCGCTCACCACAACCTCTGGGCTTTGCTAAATATCCCTTCACAGATTCTTCAAAGACAGAGTTTTGAAACTGGGCAACATAGAGTAAGCATTGACTCTGTGAAGTGAATGCACATATCGGAGAACAGATTCTTGGAACTCTTCTTCCTCGGTTATATTTCAGTACATTTCACTGTTTGCCATAGTCCTCAATGCATTCTGAAATATCACATTTCCGTTTTCACAGGAACAGTGTTGAAACACTGCGTTGTGAGAAAAGAGGTATAATTCCCTGAGTGGAATGCATCCATCACAAAGTAGTTTCTCAGAAAGCTTCTATCCAGTTGTTATCTGAAGATATCTCCTCTTTCACCGTAGGCCTGAATGTCCTCCTGAATGTCCCTTGTCTGATCCATGCATGACGGAGTTTCCAAACAGCGTAATATAAGAAAAGTTCCAACTGTGCGAGATGAATAAATATATCTAACCCAAAGCAGTTTCACAGAAATCTTCTTTCCAGTTTTTGTCTGAAGATATTTCCTTTTTTACCGTAGTCCTTGCTATACTCCCGAATAAATCTTGGTAGCTTTTTCTCCAAAAGGGATTCCGGAATCCTCTAGGAGAAGAAAGGTATATTTCTGTCAGTGGAATGCACACGTCAGAAAGTAGCTCCTCAGCAAGCTTCTCTTCAGTTTCTATGTGAAGACATTTCCTTTCTCAACGTAAGCCTCGAAGTCCTCCAGAATATCGCTTTGCAGACTAAACAAAAAAAAATGTTATGATACCACTCAATGAAAAGAGAAGCTTAACTGTGTGAGCGGAATTCACATGTCACAGAGCAGTTTCACAGAAAGCTTCCTTCTGGTTTCTCCGTGAGGTTATTTCTTTTTCAGGATATTCTAAAGAGCATTTCCAAATGTCCTTTCTCAGATTCCACAGAAACAGTGATTTCAAATGCTCAACCCAAAGAATGATTTACCTCTATGAGATGAATACAAACATCACAAAAGAGTAGCACAAAAAGCTTCTCTCTGATCTTCGACAGAAGACATTTGGATGCCTCACACAGGCCTCCATTCACCCCTTACTATTACTTCACAGAACCCTCAAAGACCGACTTAGAAACTGGGAAATGTAGAGTAAGTTTTACCCCTGTGAAAAGAATGGACATGTCAGAGAGTAGTTTCCTCGAGTGCTTCTTTCTGTTTTTTATTGGATGACATTTCACTTTTTGCCATAGTCCTCAATGTGCTCCGAATATCACTCTCTTGGTTATACAGGAACAGTGTCCAAACTGTGCCTTATGAGAAGAATGTTATAACTCCCTGAGAGGAAAGCACACATCACGAAGCAGTTTCTCAGAAAGCTTCTCCAGTTTTTATCTGACTACATTTCCTATTTCACCATAGGCCTGAAGGTGATCCCAAATATCCCTTCGCAGATCCATTTACGAGGGAGGTTCCAAGCAGTGTAATGTAAAGAAAGCTTCATCTATGTGAGATGATTAAACATATCAAATAGCAGATTTACAGAAAGCTTCTTTCCAGTTTATTTCTGAGGAAGTTTCCATTTTCACCATAGTCCTCAATGTGCTCTCGAAGGTCCCTTCATGGATCCGTCCATGACAGTTTCCAAGCTGCGTAATATAAAGAAAGTTTTATCTATGTGAGATGATTACACAAATCACAGAGTAGTTTTCTAGAGAGATTCTTTCCAGTTTTTGTCTGAGGCTATTTCCCTTTTCATCATTGGCATCAACATGCTCCCGAATAACACTTGGTACCCGTTTCTCCAAAAGGGTTTCCCCAATGCTGTATGAGAATAGAGGTATAACACTGTGAGTGGAATGCACACATCACAAAGCAGTTCCTCGGAAAGCTTCTCTGCAGTTTTGGTCTGAACATATTTCCT
>NW_016810769.1:0-1842 GCF_001698545.2 Rhinopithecus bieti | reverse complement strand
TGAAAGAAAAGAAAAGAAAAGAAAAGAAAAGAAAAGAAAAGAAAAGAAAAGAAAAGAAAAGAAAAGAAAAGAAAAGAAAAGAAAAGAAAAGAAAAAAGAAAAGGAAAGGAAAGGAAAGAAAAGAAAAGGCTGGAGACAGGACTCAGCCTTGAGAAGCAGGGAGCCCTGTTCATGCCCAGACCATGGCCTGTTCGCTGTGCTGAGGGGAAGGCGACTTGGAGCCTTTATCTCTCAGGACACAGCTGGGTATGTGAAATCCACACGGGCACCTTGGCACCTCTGCAATTGGGCAGATTCCCTAAAGGGAACAGGTCTTCTTGCTGGCCAGGGCAAAGGTGGGAAGTGGCTGTGAAGAATGTGGCTGGTTTTCCAGCCTGGTGGGTGGGACGTGTTCTCTGACCAAAATTGCTGTATGCTTTGCATGAATGCATGAGTGGGCCAGGGCTAGGACAGCCAAGAAGAGCAATCCATTCCCGTGACTGACCTTGACTTTTGGCCTCACTTTCATTGAGCTCCATGGGCAAGGCTGGCTCTGAGTTAGCTATGAGTTTCAGGAAAAAAATTTCAACTTACTAAAAATATCAATCCAAGGGTGGGTTTTGGGCTCAACAAAGAAACCCCTGACAGTTTCCTGCTAATAAAATAAATGTATTTTTCTTGGAGAAATAAACCAAATAAGAAAAAATAAATAAAGCTGGGTGCGGTGGCTCATGCCTATAATCCCAGCACTTCGGGAGGCCAAAGCGGGTGGATCACTTGAGGTCAGGACTTCCAGACCAGCCTGGCCAACGTGGTGAAACCCTGTCTGTACTAAAAATACAAAAATTAGCTGGGCATGATGGCGCATGCCTGTAATCCCAGTTGTTCAGGAGGCTGAGGCAAGAGAATTGCTTGAACCCAGGAGACAAAGGTTGCAGTGACCCGAGATCATGCCACTGCACTCCAGCCTGGGTGACAGAGCGAGACTCTGTCTCAAAAAAAAAGGCAACGGTGGCGGGAGAAGGGGGAAGAAAAATTTTAAAACTTTTGAAAAATTATGTATAGATAATCAACTAGTAGAGGACTGGATCAGAACCAAGATGGCAAAGCAGAAGTATTTAGTGGTTTGTTTTGTTTTGTTTTGAGACAGGGTCTGGCTTTGTTGCCCAGGCTGGAGTGCAGTGGTGTGATCTCAGCTCACTGCAATCTCTAGCCCCCGGGTTTAAGCTATCCTACCACCTCAGCCTCCCAAGTAGCTGGGACTTCAGGTGTGCACCACTAAGACTGGTTAATTTTTTTATTTTTTTGGTAGAGACAGGGTTTCACTGTGTTGTCTAGGCTGATCTCTTGAACTCCTGGGCTCAAGTGATCCTCCTGCCTCAGCCTCCCAAAATGCTGGGATTACAGGTATGAGTCATCACGCCCAGCCAGCAGAAATATTTAGAATCATTAGTTTCCATAGATGGATCAGAAGTGAAAAGAGGGCAATGAATGTGATAAGGAACTAATACACAGAATTAATATCTCTGATATACAAAGAGCTCTTATAAATTATTAAGAAAAAGATAAACACCAATACACCATTAGCAAATAATTGAGTGCCTCATAGAATCAGAAGAATTACAAGCAAATAAATGCAAATATCTTCTAAGCAAATGAAGATATAAGCAACCTTACAAGGAAGGTTGCAAAGGAAAACAATGAGATATTTTTCATCTGAAAATAAGCAGATAAAAATATTATAATATCAGGTGCTGTCAGGGGTTATAGGGAAATGGCCATTCTCTTGAGTTGCTGATGAGAGGGTAAATTAGCACAACCATTGTGAAAGGCATTTTAAAATTCGTAACAAAAGCATTTTTT
>NW_016810768.1:0-1840 GCF_001698545.2 Rhinopithecus bieti | reverse complement strand
ATTAAGTGCTTAAAATATTTGTCCATACTGCTGATTATAAAGAACAAAACATGCTCATTTGTAAATATTGAGTTAATTACAGTCATATCCATAGCCTTTCTTTTCTTTTGTTTTAAATTTTCTCACCTGACCTAAGCCAATTTAGTTGCTCATCAGTTCCAAGGTGCCTTAGACCTTATCAGGAGGCTCTCGATATAAGACCAGCCACAAAACTTTGCTTCCTAGGTAATGATTTGCCGTGGAGATCAACTCTACAAACAGAACAAATATTTATTAGGTTACAGATACACTGTGATAATGTCAAAAATTATCTTTGTATAAGAGATCTTTTCATAAAAGATACCTATTGAGATAGAAAGAATTACATTCCAAAGTCAGAATTAGAAACATTTCAAGTTGCTTTGGGCAAAAGTCTCCCTTGGAAGGGTAGGCATTGGGAAAGAGGTAGGGTACAGAGGACTCATTGGATTATAGAACATAAGCATTGGCATGAAGCTAATTGGTGCTGGAGTGTCCACATTCCCAGACACATACGAGTTATGTGTATTAATTTCTTATGTCCAGTGTAACACAGCATCACACAGTTGGTGGCTTAAGACAACACAGTTAATATCTTATGTTCTGACGAAGTCCAGCATGGCTCTCAATACATGAGTTTCAAGATGCCATCAGGGTTTCATTTCTTCTGGAAGATCGAAGGGAGAAAAAGTTTCCTTGTTCTTTCTAGTATCTAGAGACCATCTATATTTCTTGATGCATGGCCCCAATTTCCATCTTCAAAGCCAGCAATAGCAGGTTTCATGCCATATCACTCTGACCTATTTGTCTTTCTCTTTCACTTTTAAAATTCTATGATTCCAATGAGGCCCCCTGGATAATCCAAGATGATCTCCCTATTTAAAAAATTTCCAGGGATGCCCAAGATGGCCAAATAGGAAAAACTCCAGCCTCCAGTTCCAAGCATGAGCAACACAGAAGACCAGTGATTTCTGGATTTTCAATTGAAGTACCGGGTTCATTTAATTGGGGGGTGTCAGACAATCAGTGCATGTCAGCAGGTGCAGCCTGACCAGCGAGAGCTGAAGCAGGGTGAGGCATCGCCTTACCTGGGAAGTGCAAGGGGAAAGGGAATTCCTTTTCCTAGCCAAGGGAAACTGAGACACACAACACCTGGAAAACTGAGTAACAACCACCATAATACTGCCCTATACCAAGGGTCTCAGCAAACAGCACAGTGGGAGATTATATCCTACACATAGCCCAGAGGGTCTCATGCCTAATAGACATCTGCAGAACTCTCCATCTCAAGTCAACAGAATATACATTCTTCTCAGCACCACATCACACTTATTCCAAAATTGACCACATAGTTGGAAGTATAGCACTCCTCAGCAAATGTAAAAGAATAGAAATTATAACAAACTGTCTCTCAGACCACAGTGCACTAATCTAGAATTTTGGACTAAGAAACTCAATCAAAACTACTTAACTACATGGAAACTGAACAACCTGCTCCTGAGTGACTACTGGATACATAATGAAATAAAGGCAGAAATAAAGATGTTCTTTAAAACCAATGAGAACAAAGATACAACGTACCAGAATCTCTGGGATACATTTAAAGCAGTGTGTAGAGGAAAATTTATAGCACTAAATGCCCACAAGAGAAAGCTGGAAAGATCTAAAATTGGCACCCTAACAATACAATTAAAAGAACTAAAGAAGCTAGAGCAAATACGTTCAAAAGCTAGCAGAAGGCAAGAAAAGCTAAGATCAGAGAAGAACTCAAGGAGATAGAGACATAAAAAAATCCTCCAAAAAATCAACGAATCCAGGAGCT
>NW_016810767.1:0-836 GCF_001698545.2 Rhinopithecus bieti | reverse complement strand
ATATAAGATAAATGTCTTCTAGTCCTTCCTTCTTTGTTTCTATCCCTCTGCCCTAATTTCTTTCTCAAGAAATAATAGAAGTTTGAAAAATTTTGTGTGTGAAAAGAAGGAGAAAGGGCTCTAGTATTGGAGACTCCAGTTCACATCTATGTTTCTTCAATTAGTAAGTGGATCCTGGAATAAATTACTTTTTAATCTTTAGTTTTGTATCTGGAAAGCTGAAGTTACATGATAAATTTGTTATGAAGATTAATTTAATGCATATAGAATGATAGCATACAGCATGGCACATAAACATCCTCAGAAAATCATGGCTACTGTTGACTAAAATGAATTTCACAAACAGCAGTAAAAATAGAACTCTGTGGAGATTATGGATGGATATTAGTAGCACCTCTTCTGATTCGGTATTTCCAAGGAAGAAAGGGAAGTGTGATGTTCTAGCCAATGGTATTTTATAGAATTTATTCTATCCCTGGTCTCTCTCTCCCTCTGCATGCTTCTATGTGTCACATTAGTTTGAACCGCAGTGTGTCCTAAAACCCACATTACTTATAGTGAATTGTTAAATTCTAGATGATCTCGCTTTGATGACATTAAGACACTAGTTATTATTGTGAGCTGTGCTCTAACTGTCCTTGCCAACCTCCAACACATTTCTAAGTTTGGCATACCATGAAGTGGCTCTGTTTAGTCCCAGAGGTACTTTGGTCTGTCCTTGCTAGGGGCTGAGGGGGGTGCCAAGAGTTGGGCAGCAGAGCTGAGGCTGGGGAGAGCAAAGATGAAAGGGAGTAGATTGCAAAAATTTTCTCCCATTCTGTAGGTTGCCTGTTCAC
>NW_016810766.1:2329952-2333064 GCF_001698545.2 Rhinopithecus bieti | reverse complement strand
TTTTCATATTTCTCATTTGTTGAATAAATTAATAAATAAGGATAAAATCAAATCAAAGTTCATACATTAAAATTAAAATCAAAATATATGAATAATATGGAACACAAAAGTTAATTATTATAACTATTCTCAGATTTATTCTACTCTTATGAAATCACCATTTGGGGGAAAATCTACAGTCTTATGAATAGCTAGTTTAGATTAATTCAGATTTTTAAGAATTTCCTTAGACTGCACATTTCTTGTGGGATATAAAGGTAATCTCAGTCTAAGCCCTATATAAAGAACAGAGAACCTGCTAATTTTTATGTTTTCATTATGAAGAAGACATTTTCCCCTTAGATAGGTTTTTAGACTTTCTCATCCTTAGATAGCACATGACTCTCCTATATCTGATAGAAACCTAATTATTTTGGGGAAAAGTGAAACTATAATTTGACCTCAAGGTATAATGGAAAACAATTCCAGTGTGCCTATGGCTGTCATCCTTCAAACCAGTTTTCTCAAATGTGAGCTTCCAGTCAACAAAATATGTTAAATACACTTATTCATAAGCCCTGATTCATAGGAAAATCATATGGGAATTGTAATGCATTTTAAAGAAAAGCCTAAAAAGAGAGCAGTCCTTTTACATTTCAGAAAACTTAAAACTATAGCCTAAAATAAAGGATACAGTGAGACTGACAATAACACTTGCAGAATGCACAGCTTTTTGAATCAGTGACTAAAATTCAGTTTTCAAAGAAGTGATTGCTAAATGCATTTAAATGCTAAAATTAAGGCAATCAGCAAAGGACCCACTATTACCTTAGAAAAGTCTAAACTTGTCTGAAGCAAGTCTAGTAGTGTCATTAAAAAATACACAAAGCTCCACACAATGTTGTTTGGATTGTACTACTCTTTAAATACACTGGGATCGCTTATTACATCGTTATGGTGATTTCTAGTAATGTTTAAACATAGATCAAATAAATAGAGGAAGACAGAAAAAATGGGATAACAGACAAATTATATTCTCTTTCAGAATTATCTTTAAAAATGATTCTATCTTATTACAATGAATAAAATAAATTTATTATTGGTTCTAGCTAATTCTTAAAACTAAAGTGTTCATAGTATACATGGGCATTCAGAAGTATATTTGGTTTTTAAAATTTGGGAAAATACATCTTCAGTATAGCATGTTGACCTAATAATCTTTTTACAAAACGGGTAACAGTTTTTACACATACTATCTCTAAATAGTTAAAATAATTAGAAATCTGTAAAATCTTGATTTTAATTGAATAGCTTTGATGGTGAAAGATACATCATGAATAAAATCAGCTGTATAGAGATATAAGCTAATATTTTTAAGTTTGCATAGATGATTTTGAGCTTCCTTCTTAAAAATAAAAATCAGTATATTAACATTTTTATCAGTAACTAGTATTTTGAGAATAAGAAAGTTCTAAAAATAATTTCCTCAAAACTCATCCAGAAAACTCTGCAATTGATGAAAAATATACTACACAACTCAGAACTAGATTTACTGTTCTCATAAAGGCTTAAACTTTTAAGTTATTGCTTTGACTATAGTATAGAGATGAGATAATTTTAGAAAGCAGGCTATATATATTTATTATTTTTAACATATTAAGATGAAAGTTCATAAGTATATAGATTATATTAATATGAAATTGAAAAATTAAAGCATTAAAATATTTTTGCGATATTGTTGTATTTTTCAGGAACATGTCCATTTGGTTTTCTACCTTTACTTTTTTAAACTTCAACCACAAAGTACTAATATAATACTAATCAAGCTGAATGTAATTCTGACTTAATCGTTTTTGCTAACATTTAGACACATGTTTCTCAAAGTAAAGGTTACCTTCTTAAGAAATATAATAAGTTATTATGGGTACTGGTAAGGTATTTTGCTATTCATCCCTGAAGCTATTGAGAAGCCTTCTTTGATTTCTTAGCATACAGCAGGTGTCCAACCTCACTGAGAATACTTTCTTTTTTTTTTCTTCCAGAACTAAGAACAGAACTAGCTATTTATTAATCAAATGAGCATTCCACCCCTGGAGCCAATTCTTTCATAATAGGATAAGTTTGGCTTAAAAAAAGAAAGGATCATATCAAGCATAATTCTTCATGATACCATATGGTAAACAAAGCCAGTCAAATTCTAACGGGATTTTGATAGAGGCTGAGCAAAGCTTCACCATTAAAAACACAAGGAACCAAAGGCAGCAGGGCATTTCCATACAGAGTGGTTAAAAATACTCAAACCATCCTGTATGGACAACAAATTATATGCTGTATTCTTTACATATGTGATTACATGTAATTATCACAAAGCTTTATGAAACAGGCATAATTATTCCAAATTCAGAGGAGAAAGTAAGACCCAGACCTCTGATGTAACTTGCCAAGGTCTTGTAAACACTACAGCACTGAAGAGAAATTCAAACCCAACTAAGTGTGACACTCAAGTTATTACTCCCCTTGACCATTATGTCTTCCTTGACAATTAGAGGCTAGGGAAGAAGAAAGGAAAGTAAAAGTTATATCTTTAAACAAATACTTGTTTAAACCATCTGACAGAGTCTTTGCCAACCTATCACTCATATAAAACCTAAGGAGAGAGACTAGAAATCAGAAAACATGACCCGGTGAAATCCTAAGTCTTTATGCGGAAGTCCGTTGATGAGAAGGGGCAAAGGGACAGATACAGAAAACCAAAGCCTGGTAGATTCTGTGTTCCCTTCACATAGGCACCAATGTTCTTTTCTACATCTTAAAACGACCACTATTTCATTTTTTCTTCAAAATAACTTGAGATGCTATTAAACAAATTATTTTTAAATACAGTTGTTAATTAATATTTTTCAATAACAGAAATGGGTGATTAGAGAAACTATCCATTTTTATTTTGAAGGTAAATGTCAAGAGAGTTCTTTTTTTTTCATTTTTTTATTATACTTTAAGTTCTAGGGTACATGTGCATAACGTGCAGGTTTGTTACATATGTATATTTGTGCCATGTTGGTGTGCTGCACCCATCAACTCGTCAGCACCCATCAATTCATCATTTATATCATGTATAACTCCCCAATGCAAT
>NW_016810766.1:2276979-2328677 GCF_001698545.2 Rhinopithecus bieti | reverse complement strand
GACAAGAAATGGGGAAAGGATTCCCTATTTAATAAATGGTGCTGGGAAAATTGGCTAGCCATAAGTAGAAAGCTGAAACTGGATCCTTTCCTTACTCCTTATACGAAGATTAATTCAAGATGGATTAGAGACTTAAATGTTAGACCTAATACCATAAAAACCCTAGAAGAAAATCTAGGTAGTACCATTCAGGACATAGGCATGGGCAAGGACTTCATGTCTAAATGTCAAGAGAGTTCTAAAGGCTCCTCACAAATTAAAGTTTCACATGTCATAGTACTTCAGCCATACTGTAAGTTAATTTTGTGCTGGTAACAATTCAATAATAGTTTTATTCATATTTACATATACTATTTTTTAATTAGTTTAGAGTTTTGCTATGATAATTGTAAGCATTGATTTTGACCTGTCAGAAGCTCAATGAGAAAATTCAAATGATTGGAATTCTTTCCTCTAACTATAATTACCTATTTGAATGAAAAAGAGACAAAGGACAAGTAAGCAAGCAGCAAATAATACAGACAAGTATTATTTAATTTTAATTACTTTTTTAGTTAAATCCAAGAATTGGCATACCTCAGTTCCCCTGTAATCATATTACCTATATTACTTCACTCTAATTTTTATTATTTTTTCCAGAGAATTCATTAATATAGTAACAAGCCAACTAATTAAATGTTCTCTATTAACATCAAAAGGGGTTTTCTATGATGACTTGCAGTAAATTTAGAATTTAAAAAAGTTAATTTTTAAGATAATACAATAATAATTCAATTAATTAGGATAAATAGGAGTCAGCCAGTCACAGTGTTAGGGAAACGAAAGTCAGTAGAGAGACAGCAGAGGTAAGATCTGAGGCAAAAGAGAGCATATCTAGAATGGCCAGAGGGCTAAAATGCATAAAATGAAGCTGAAGAAAGAAAAGGACAACTAGATCAGGGAGGTTTAATGGGCCTTGGCAGGAAGTCTGACCTTTAGTTAAGAGTAATGGGCTCTTTTTGAAGAGTTTTACCCCAGAGTGTTGTATGAATGGTTTTAAGTTTTTCAAGAGATCTCTCTAGATGGTGAAGGTGGGGGCAAGAATTGATATGGGTAGAGAAGTTAGGAGACCACTGCAGTGATTCTGAAGATGATAGTGGCTTAAAGAAAACAGTGCCAGTGAATATGGGGAGAAGCAAACACATTTTAGTGAAAGGAGATATATGTGTGTGAAAGAACATGTATAATCAAAGCAATGAATACTTGGTAACTGAATGAATGACTTGTTTTAGAAAGACAATGACTTCCAAGGGGCCTTACGTGGTGATTTTTTTATTCTTAATACATTGAACAAGGGGACCTGTCTTGTTCAACATTTTACAAAAATCTTTGAAAATAACAAGTAAACATTAACTTTATGCTTCCCCCAATATAATAAAAAAAAGTTTTTCCAGATAAATGATGCTTATATCTTTAAAAGCGAACACTTTCCACATTTCCATATACTATTTTGAATACCATATTATACAGAGCTTTATCTTGTTAAAAAAAAAAAAAAGCCAGATTTTTCCAGATTTAGTTAATGTTCAACCATCATTATTACTCTTCTAACTCCTTTTTTCCTTATCAATTTATGCCCTGCTGATTTCTTTCAACCACTTCTTAACATTAATAATAATGTATTTTAAATAAAATGGAAAATTTTCTTCAGATTCTGGAAAAGATTAAGGAATATTTTCTGGAGATATCTTTCTCGTTGTTTTTTCTTCAACATGTTCTGTTATCTTGTCAAAAACATCTTTCCTACCTCACTGAGGAGACTAGGCAGAAATCCTCAATTCACTGCTCTACCCCAGTTCCATCAACATATCTGCATCACACAGTGTGGGAGATGTAAAAGTGCACCCTATCAATTATTTATCCATTCAATCTCAGTGGAAATGGATCCTCCTGCCCTGGCTTCTTTTAGCTTACTGGACAAATGTCCTTCCTGAAATCCAATGTAGAGGAATTGCTCTACCACTATTCTGGATCACATTCTTTACAAAATCTCACATCACAACTATAATAGTAATTCTCCTTTCCTATATTCTTAATTTCCTCTAATCCTGGTTCCTTTCCATCAATATATCCCATATTCCATAATTCTTTCAACTTAAAACCATCCCTAGGCCAGGTGCCCAGTGGCTCATGGCTGTAATGCTAGAACTTTGGGAGGCTGAAGGCAGAAGGATATCTTAAAGCCAGGAGTTCGAGACCGCCTGGGTAACATCATGAAACCCCATCATTAAAACAACAACAACAACACAACAACAAAGAAATTAGCCAGGCATGATGGTGCCATGCTGGTTCCAGCCTACTAGGGGGGATCTGAGGTGGGAGGATATCTTGAGCCCAGGAGGTTTAGGCTACAGTGGGCTTTGATGGCACTACTGCACATTCAAACTGGCAAAAGAGCAAGACTCTACCTCTTAAAACAATAAATAAATAATAAAAATTAAACAAAGAAAAAAAAAGCCATCCTCTATAACCCCTTCTAACAATATCCAAATTTCTCTCCTTCATTTACTAAATTTTTTAAAAGCGTCCATCAAAGTTTACGTTCTTCTGCCTATTTAATGGTCCCAAGTATATTTCATTATTATAATCCATTTCAAAGAAGAGGAAGCTCAGGAGAATTAAGTAACTTTCCAAAGATATAATCTAGAAGGCAGTTTGACATAATTGGAATTTAAGATATTTTCATTTAAGGCTTTATTTGCTTTGTAATATAAAACTTGATGCTACCAATGCCACTAAATATAATTATTGATTTTTTCATGTTTAATTATTTTTCCAAACAGTAATATCATAAAAATTCATCCACATTACGTAAAGAAATACATATGAACATTATACAAACAAATTGATTTTTAAAATATGTGACAGTACTAAATACAAATCATAAAGTTAAAAGTAAGCAAAGGCTTTACCTTTTGTTGAATTAGACAAAAAAGTTAAAAAGAAAAAAAAAAAATACCTAAAAGTATACTTGAAATATAGGACAAAGAATGATCCTTTTGCCAATTTATAACCTAGTGTTACATAAATGTTAAAGTCTTATTCCCTTATTTCTGCTAGTATTTAAATATATAATATAAATAATAAATAAAGTGTTACTTGTGTTTTATTTTATACTACAAAGTAGGTACAAAGATGTAATTTGTGTTAAAGTGGGTAAAAGTACAATATGATAAATATATTTTATGTGCCAAAATTGAATATGTGCCAAATTCAATTTCATCAGGAACAAATAGTCTAAGAAACCAATGCTGTACTTCAGAAGGACAGTTTAATTGTACATAATTAAACAATATGATGACTACTATCTCAACTAAGTAATATTGAGAATTACAAAAGGCTATTACTCATAGATAATTTCTATTTTGAACCACTATGTTTTAATTTTTCTAATTCCTTGGTTATCCTTTTATTTAATGTTGATAAATAATTCCTTCAACAAAATTAACTACTTAATGTCAATACACCTTAGGCACTAAAGTCTTTAATATATTACTTTATTCTGTAAATATTCATTGAGGGTCTACTATGGGCCAGGAACTGTCAGGCATTGAATGTAGAAAGATGGAAAATGGGTGACATAATTGCTATCTGAGGTAGTTCAAAGAGAATGTCAGTAGCACAGAAAAGTCACAGATTACCTCATGAAACTTCTGAAAATACATTCATTTAAATAAAAGCATTTAACAAATATAACACTAGCATAAGCAAATTATATGAAAATGCAATTCAATATATTGTATCTTAATAACTAATATGCACCTAAATATTACTATCTTTCTAAAATATGATACATTCCAAAGAAACAAGATTTTTTTTTTTTTGTTATATCAAGGATTGCAGCTATTCTTCTTTTCAGAAAATGTAAATCAGCTACTTTTTTTTGCCCATATAAAGTACTACTACTGTTGAAAAGTAATGTGAATGTTTTCATATTTCTGCATGGCAGAACTTTCTGAACATACAAAAGTAGATCTTGGGCTAAAGAATAAACTTTCAAACTTGACAGATGATTAAATAGATAAAGACTTCTGGAGAGATTTAACTTTAGCTCCCAGAAGGTTAAGTGTTAATATTTCAAGGGGAGGTAAAACGTAGAGCCATATTTTTATATTACAAAGTATCTGTTTACATTAGGAAGGTTTCTTTATCTCTGTCAGAAGATGGCAGCCATGTAACAGCTCTTATACAAATGCCCAGATTCATAATTCCAGGGTTCCTCCTCTGTGATGTAAAATTCCCCTTTTGGTACTTGTAGGTACCATCATCTGGCTCTCATCACATTGCTCTGAAGTGAGAGATGGAGTGTGAGGAAGTGATGTGGTAATTGCTCTAAGAAACAATAACCTGGCCGGGCATGGTGGCTCACACCTGTAATTCCAGCACTTTGGGAGGCCGAGGCAGGTGGATCATCTGAGGTCAGGAGTTTGAGACCAGTCTGGTCAACATGGTGAACCCCTGTCTCTACTAAAAATACAAAAAATTAGCTGGGCGTCATGGCGGGAGCCTGTGGTCCCAGCTACTTGGGAGGCTGAGGCAGAAGAATCCCTTGAATCCGGGAGGAGGAGGTTGCAGTGAGCTGAGATCGTGCCATTGCACTCCAGCCTGGGCAACAAGAGGGAAACTCCATCTCAAAAAAAAAAAAAAGAAAGAAAGAAAAAGAAACAAACGAAAAAACAGAATAATATGTCCTAAATGGAAATGTTGTGTTTGTTTTCAGGATAAAATGAATATAGATATTTAAAACTTATCATGTTCCAAATTAGAATTTAGGAGAAAAAGTATCTTTGAAAACAGAACTTTATTATACTTATTTTCAGGCAGATCAAGTCACTTTGATAGTCAATCAATAATCTTATTCAGCAAAGACAATACACTCATATTCTTTATCTTTTTGTCGTAAGATTTTGGTATAATAGAAAAGATAGTTTATAGTATAAATATAAGGCAACCTATAGAAAACAAAAATAAAAATCACTTACTTGATGTTATCAAGACAGCCTGATTCAGGTTTCAGTATAGCAGTATGATGAAACATTTTATATAAAGCAATCCCAAGGAAGATTACATTAAGCTGGAATGCAAAAGGTAGTGTTATGTAGCATAGTAGGAAAAAAAATAACAAATCTATTCTCTGTAACAGATGAGTTGTTCTGGGAAATTAGGTCTCACTACACTTTTAAAGGAATTGGATCATAGATGACTGCCTAGTGTTTTAGTAAAGGCAAGAAGCTACTTTTGAGAATTGGGATACTACTGAGTTACAAAGCACTACTATGCCTGCTATGCCAAATCACACAAATACAAAATCAGCATCAGCTGGAATGATGCTGTGGAAATTGTGAAACAATTCAAAGTCTAGTGTATGTCAAAACAAAAACAATACATTTTTAGGTGTGTTACTATTTCTACACTCTGAACATTTATCTAAATTTATTGTTTAGTGACATGTTTTCAAATACTGTATTACAAAAATGCAAATACTAAAATCAATATATTTTTGTGTAGCTAGTTCAAAAGGATTATAAAATGTTGGTTAAATTCTGATGCTACAATAAACTAGGACTAAAGTAAAGGGAACCAACCACCCGTGGTATTGTCATGTCACTGGAAATACAGAAAGCATAAAATTTAAAACAAAACAAAACAGAAAAACATAAAGCTCTGATGTAAACTTCATATATCACACACAGGTAAACTGTATAAAAAACCACATAGTGAGTTGCCCTTTACCACTTGATTAATTTATATATTCCACAACTTGGCAATAAAAGCGCTCCTGAAATTCTCTCAAAAATACATGTTCGTAATACTTTATCATTCATCCCCAAATCCAAAAAGTCTGCAAAATGAAAGTTATTTAAAAAAAAATCCATTCAGGGACCAAAAAGTCTAACATGAAGTAAATCTATGTGGTGGGAAAACCTAATTTGAATTGACATAAGGCTGTCCATGGTCTTTCCACTATTTGCTCTTACTTTTCCTTTTTTTTTTCTTTCTCTGTTGAAATATTGTATTTGATTACAGAGTGCTGCCTAGTCTCCCCTGTATTTGTTGATGTATTTGATTTTGGGTAACTGCCTATTCCTCAATAGGGTTATTGTGTATTATGCAGTGTATGTACCATATTACCTTTCCAAAGTCTGAAAACTTTCTGATTCCAAAATACATCTTGTCCCAAAGATTTCAGATAAGAAACTGGAGACCTATATTTATCCAAAGTCAATAGGCTAACATTTTATTCACAAAATGGATAGCAACTTTGTATTTTTAAAATGGTAAGTATATAAGCAATTACACTAACAGTTTTATCTAAATTAAGTTAATCCATTTTTTGAAATCAGAATATTATGGATCTAAAAACGGAAAAGGAAGCATAATTCCAGAATGTATGCCTAATGCGATTGTGCCATTCTCAAGTAAAGTGTTAAAGTTTTGCTTTTAAATTTTAAAGTTTTCAAGATTCATTTAAAAAACAAAGCTGATAGGAACAGTCAGGTGTTTTCCCACCTTTCTAAGTTCTATCAGTTCCCAATTCAAATTATCTAAAAGAAAAATAATGGAAATACACTGTTGTCAACCTTAGAGTCATCCCTGTTCAAATATCTATGAAACCAAATGGGTTATGTTGGATTGGACCCTTGAGTAGCTATAACACTCCATAAGCTTTTGTAAATGCATATTTTCTTTCCCACCAGTTTTGATTAACTATTTTACAACATAAAATAGACTATAATGAGTGTTTAATTGCTTGAATTATGTTGGGTCAAATAAGTACATGCTTTCCCCAAATTAACCTCTGTAAATTAAAGACAGTCAGAACTGGGATAGTGAAAGTTTTATATCTTGAGCTGGGAAACACATAGTTAATTAGGAATTCTTACCATAATTATCAAGGTTGCTGGTCCTATAAAACTCCAAATGAAGTAGGTGTCAAGTCGGAGCCAACATCTGCAATGAAACACAAGGGAGAGAAGGCATTCAAGGACTGGGTATGGGACATACATCAAGAGTGAGCGAGTGACAGAGAAGAATGTGAGCTGCAAAGCATTCCACTGGGAGACAGGAAATATTACATTGCTTGTTCATTTAAATGCTGAATTATGTGCTCAATTTCTGACAGCACTATTGATGGAGTAAGATAATTACCCCTGGAGGAAGCAGGAAAAAATGGCACTGGGCCTATTTGCTCAGGCCTTTTGTGTCTGTCATAGAAACTTAAAAAAAAAGAGAGAGAAAGAAAGAAAAAGCCATACACGTAGCCATTAAATCGAGGAGCTTTAAGCTATCCTTTTCTCTTCAATTATGGTACTACATAACCTGTCTATCAGCTGTCAGGCAAAGTGACATTTTCCTGTCAAGAAGATCTGAGGAAATGCAGTACAAAGAAGAAATAAATTTGGTATCAGAAGATTGAAGTTTAATTAGGTTGGGCAGCCAACCTTTGAGATTTCTGGAGTCTGAAAAAGTGCATTGTTACTGCTCATTCTTCTGGGGTAGCAAATGATCCTTAGCATCCCATGAAGTTGATTCATGACCCGGAAGTAAATTATTAATCACTTAATTTCAGCTACATTTAATACTCCCCCAATTCTTAAAACCTCTGGGAAATTACATTTTCATTCTTCAGGATGACAGGAAGACAAAATGGAAGTGACTAGTTATGAGAAAGATTAATGTACATTTTGAACAAATTACATTTGATGTTAAAAATAATATCTTGAATTATTTGCCATTTTGCTATAGTTGAGGCATAAGAAGAAAATAGCTCCAGTGGTAAATATTCAAGACTGGTTTGCTATATAATATAAACATGCAAATCCTAAGTACTCAAATATTTCTGTGATTATAAAAGTTACTTAACCCTAAGTAATAACGTAATAACAGAAAAACTGTCAAGGGAAATTAGAAATGACTATCAAAAAAGGAATGAATAAATACAATATTTTCTATTCATATGATGAAATGTTATAAAACAGTTAAAAAGGAGGAAGTAGATCTACATATGTCAATAGGATAAATAAAAAAAACAAACAAAGTTGGGGGCTGGGTGTGGTGTCTCACATCTGTAATAACAGCACTTTGGGAGGCCATGGAGGGTGGTTCACTAGAACCCAGGAGTTTGAGACCAGCCTAGGTAACATGGCAAAACCTTGTGTCTGCAAAAATTAGCTAGGCATGGTGGTGTGTCCCTGTAGTTGCAGCTACTCAGGAGGCTGAGGTGGTAGGATCACCTAAACCTGGGTGGTTGAGGCTTCAGTGAGCTGAAATCACAGCCCTGTGCTCCAGCCTGGGTGACAGAGTGAGACCCTGACTCAAAAAAAAAAAAAAAAAAAAGTTGAGTAAGAAAGTAAGGTACAGAATCTAAACTATATCAAATGTATATATAATATAGTGTGTTAAATATACACACACACAGACATTAAAAACTATACACAATACATTTTTGATGGATATATATATATGTTATTTTATTTAATGGGAAGAAAAAAAAATCACCAAACTCATGTTAGTGGTTGTCTCTCACATAAGAGTAGAGAGCACTAGAAGTGAACAAAATGGGCTTTAGTCATATGTTTTAGGTTAGTAATTACTGTTAGCAAATACACTAAAATGCTAACAGTTTTAATATCTGAGTAATGGAGGCAATGATGTTTATTATGGTTTTTAGCTTCCTTTACTTTGCTATAACTTTTAAACTTATTTTAAGAGCTAGATTTTTAAGCCAAAAAAAAAAAAAAAAAAATCTTGAACCAAAACAGGTTGCCTACAAAAAGCCCATTTTAAAACAATGAAGAGGCTGGGCACAGTGGCTCACCCCTGTTATCCCAGGACTTTGGGAGGTTAAGGCAGGAGGATGGCTTGAGCCCAGGAGTTCAAGACCAGCCTGGGCAATATAGTGAGACCTCATCTCTACAAAGTAAAAAAATATTAGCTGGGGATCGTGATGCATGCCTGTGGTCCCAACTACTCAGGAGGCTGAAGTGGAAGGATGGCTTGAGCCCAAGAGGTCAGGCTGTGGTAAGTCATGAACCCGGCACTTTACTCCAGTCTGCCAACAGAGTGAGGCTCCGTCTCAAACAAAACAAAACAAAATGAAAACGAAGTCTGGCCTTCTTCTATTAAGTTAAATACATGTAAACTAATTTCAGTAGAAGTACAATAGGCACTCTAAAAAGAAACTGACTACGAGTTCCCATTTTTTATGTAGACAAGATAATTCCTATATTCAAAATAAACACAATAATCCTGTTTGAAAAAATGCTATTAGTGAAGCAATCAATGTTTAAACACCACTGGTTTGTTTGGATAATTAGTTACCCTTTTGTTGTGGTGGTGTTCAAAAAACTTGGTCATATGAAATAGAAGTGTAGTGCTAAATATAAGCAGAAACAAACCAGAGAATTCAAGGTTGAAATATGAACATTGTCTTCATTCTGATCATAGGCTAGCTTGTCACCAATGTAATAAAAGAGAGAGAGATTGGGTGTATGTGTGTATGAGAGAGACAGAAAAAGAGAGAGCGACAGACCGGGGAAGAGAGAGAGAGAAAAAAGAAACTCTTGGGGAAGGAAGATTTTCAAAGGTCTGAGTTCTGAACAAATATCCTTTTTTCCCTCAGGGTAAAAACAATGAAGGAGGCTGGGCACATGGCTCAGGCTTGTAATCCCAACACTTTGGAAGGCCGAGGTGGGCAGATCACTTGAGGTCAGGAGTTCGAGACCAGCCTGGCCTACATAGTGAAACCCCGTCTCTACTAAAAATACAAAAATTAGCCAGGTGTGGTGCCTGTAATCCCAGCTAATTGGGAGGCTGAGGCAGGAGAATCTCTGGAATCTGGGGGCAGAGGTTGCAGTGAGCCAAGATCATGCCATCGCATTCCAGTCAAGGCAACAAAACGAGACTTCATCTCAAAACAAGAACAAAAACAAAAAAACAATGAAGGACGAGACCAAAACATGGACATTTTCCCAGACTAGATCAGACACACACACACACACACACAAACACACACACACACACACACAACTGCAGCCGCGATGAATGCTGCTGAAATTATGAGCAACAGATTACGAGAGTAATAATATGTTGTTAAGAATGACTTAATAATTATAACTCTCATTGTGTTTGTAGGGTGCAAAGCAAGTTTTTGAAGGCTGGAATCTAAGAACTAAAGACACGTTTTCAGAAAATGTTAATAGAGAAATGGTGTTTCCGATAATCTGTCTATAGAAGATGATTTTGCGAGAGTCTAGAGGAATCGTTAAAATATAGCCGCTGTGGGTGAGTATTATTAACAGTGGCTGGGGGACCTGAAGGGGAATTTTACGAGAGTATTAAGATAATCGTTCCCAAAGTGTGCAATACAAGGGTATAATAGTATCATTAAATTATAGGCTTGTGCAAAACTTGCTGTTTGAAAAATGATTCTCAGCTTAGCGTAAGACGCTTTATTGAAATATGTTTCAGCATAGGATATTTCTAAATGTAAAGGCATTTCAAAATGATTGATTTTGTATTCTTTGAAGAAAACAGTTTTCTTATCAGTTTGCAAGGAATAGGATTTACAGTTCTCCTTTTGGAGCTGAACAGGTGAAAGAGGCAGACATAAAATAAGTAAATAGTGTACTTACACAAAATCATCCCTCCATGAGGGCTGCTGGGCTTTCCTTTTCTGGAGGCTGTGTGGCCAAGAATTCCCTTTTCTAGATTTGAGTTGCCATATGCCACACGGCGTGCTGGTTGGTTTCTGGCCACATGCTGGCTTTCTCAAAGCCTTCTGTATTTCCTCCTGCTTCCTATTAAGGTACCGTTAAAAATTTTGCATGATTTCCTGGTCCCAGTTCACTGTGCCTATGTTAAAACAAGTGTCACTCAGCCTTTAACGTGGAGAAGAATATTACGTGGGGGGTATGTATACGATGCCTGAGAACATATATTCCTACCTCCAGAGGTTATAAGTGTGCACCATTCAGATGACATTTTAGATACAAGGGGTAAGATAGACACTGGTTAAGGTGAGGACAAAGCTAGAAGAACAATTTATCCACTAAAGACACACTGAAGCCAGTTGGTGGAATGTAAGGGGGGGGGGTTGACCCCGCTATTGAAGAATACAATTTATCTGAAAATTGCGCTTGTATCCATCTAGCAACATTTAGGTTGTTGAATATTGAGTAATTTGGATTGGCCATTCACATTTATTTGTGAGAGCGATATGGCAATTTGCTTCGTTTATAAGTGATGAAATCACATTGTCTATCATCTATACATGTACGTATTGTATAAGAAGTACTGTAACAAGAAGAGATAAGAGGACTTGAGAAGCAGGTGCAGTTCTGACCATCACTCATGTTTGAGTTGAGGCGAATAGTAAAAGACTTTTGATATTAGGTATATCCTTGTAATTCAAAAACACACTGTGTCATACTACCGCAGGAACCTTGACTTGACCGTCCTTTCATGTGTATCTTGGAATACAAATATGTTGTTGAAATTCATTTTGTGAGCATAAGGGGTAATTTTTTTCAAATAATAAAGAGTAACGACGATATTGCTAGCTACATGATGAAGTCTTAGCTGAAGTTATACAAGTTTATTGATGTGGTGAGAGGCGTGTGTTAACCCACAAGAATAAGTAGTCTTTTGTCCTGGTGAATTACTCTATTTCAAAATGATGGGTAACCAAAGTTTTTGTGGGGTAATGTAGAATAGCAATGAGTTTGTTTCACTTTCTTACAGGATGCTAAATCACAGACCTGAATTTTCTTGATGAGTATTGAAGTGTAACCAGGTAAACGATCGTTGGCTACTATGTAGATCATGAAATTCACAAGGCTTAATCACTAGCAAGTTGTTTATGAGAATTTTTAATGTATGTACTAATATCCTTTTCTCTGTAATATTTGCGTGACCTGTGCGTATATTTGTCAGAGTATAGGTAGTTTAGTAGTGTAACTAGGATTAGTAATATTTATATGTAATATTATAAATATATATTTGTGTATTGATGCATTATAAATATATTTGCATATAAATATAATATTCATATTATATTTATATATATATCTGGCAAGATTGAGAGAATAAGAAAGGAACAAACTGGACAAGAAAGAAGGACAAGAAGAGAAAAAAGGGACAGGTATATACATCGAGTATAATAAATCTAGTCCTCAGTTTATTGCATAATATGATTGTTAGGGATTTTTTAATGCCATTTTCATCACAGCACATTCATACAGCTAATATTGAAATACTTTGCAAGCAAGTACATGAATTTTAAAAAAAGGCTGGTGGAGTGATACAGGGATGCAGTGAAATCAGTGGTGGCCAAGACTAGCATTTGAGGTTCTGCTACAGTTTTGATCTTAGAATTAAACACTACCTCTAATATATCAAAAATAGATTGTGTTGTCTTTATTTCCTCAACATGTTATAGTTTTAAAAGAGTTTCATTATTTTTTTCAGCAAAATGCATACTACATTCTATGATGGACTATAAAGGTAAGAATTATAACTATTATAACTTATTAATACTACTAAATGTTGAGTGATTGCCATGGTCTCATCTTCAGATGATATCATAAGAATTGTGTACAAGAAGCCCCTGTGACACAAGTTTACCTATATAACAAACCTTCACATGTACCTCTGAACCTGAAAGGTAAAAACAAACAAACAAACAAAAAAAAACAAACAAGAATTGTAATCACTACTCTAGTGAATGGTTGCTTTTTAATACAATCTATTTTATAATTAAAAGCAATGTTGCTGATCATGTCTGTATTTCTTCATTTGTATCAGCCAAATAATAGTACCAGTAATAATAAAAGTTCTAATTTCATAAATGCTTATCTATGCTAGTCACAGATGTCTAGCATATGCTTTACATATATACATATTGTTTATATACAAATATATACTTTATGTATATACATACTCTGATTCATAAATACACACACACACACACACACACAGAGTTTCACACATTGGAAGAGTCTTGCAAGGTACTTATAATAACTCCCACTATACGGATTAGGAATGTGATACTCGGGTAAACTACCCACAGACACACAGATAATAAGTAGTTGAGACTGAATTTTATTCTAGTCTACCTGACTCCAAACTCACTGTGGCTATTAGATGTTTCTCCAGAGAATAAAGATATAAATTATACAACAACTAAAGGTGTAGCTTGGTTGATAATTAAAAATTCTCAATGAGTAGGTGAGAAATTTATATGCTGTATATAATGCACAGATTACTGAAACAGTTCTCAAGTCAAAATATCAGATCTTTCTAAATATAAGGTCATCTCGATGTTAGCGAAACTTTTAGTATTATTAAACAGCTTCACTGCAATATGATTTATATATCACAAATCATTTATTTAACAGAGTATAACTCCAAGGTTTTTAGTATATTTAAGAGTTGTGAACCCATCAGCATAATCTAATTTTACATTTTCATTTTACCAAAATGAAACTCTGTACCCACCAAAAGTCACTCCCCATTTTCGACCTCCCACTGCCCTACAATGACCCATCCACCCTCTTCCCAATCTTAGCAACCACTATATTTTCTGTCTTTAAAGATTTGCCTATTCTGGACATTTTATATATATGCGAACATATAATATATAGTCTTTTATAACTGGCTTTAGTCACTTAACATAATAATTTTAAGGTTTATGTATTTTATGGCATGTGTTAATACTTCATTTTTATTGCCAAAAAAACACTCCATCATTTAGGTATTTTACATTTTAACTTTTCATCAGTTGATGGACATTGGGTATTCCCATGTTTTGGCTAACATAAATAATGCTGCTATGAACTCTTGTATACAAGTTTTAACGTGGTCCTTAGTTTTTATTTTTTAGTTTTTGATAAATACTTAGGAGTGGAATTGCTGGATCAAAACTATGTTTAACATTTTGAAAATCTGTGGAACGAGTTTCTGAAATAGCTAGCTACACCATTTGACACTCCCATCAGCAATATATGAGGGTTCTGATTTTCCACATCTTCAACAATGTTTGTCACTATGTACTTTTTAATGTAGCCATCCTAATCAATAAAGTCATGATATATTATACATGATGCTCTAGATGTCTAATGATAGCTGTGGAAGTTGTTACACTTCTTTAATTCCAATAAGAACTCAGGTCCAATATTCAATTTTAAGTCTAGCGTTTCATTGCATTTTAAAAATAACAGCACAGTGGTCCTGATGATCTCTGACATAGTTCTAGTATGGATAACTTCTTAATAGAAAAAAATTATGCTCAACCCAGAATTCTTGTATATATGATGATAATTTTACATGTCCAATCAATCATTGGCTTTCTGGATGATAAAATGATGACACAATAACCCTTCAGCATTTACTACACATACACATAAAATGCTCTTGGCCTTGAATAAAATAGTATATAAACATATACATGTACTCCCTGTAGACATATTGAATGACGACCTTCATATGTCAATAACAAATACTTCTCCATTATCTGTACTATTTCCTACTGGCCAAGCTATAGTCAAACACACCTGGTGATAATATTACAGCAAGGCAGATGCTTTATCTCAATGAAATGTTATAAGAACATTTTATAACATCATATAATAATTGCTCAGAAAAATACTCCTTAAGTGAAAATATGATTTTCTATGAATTTGAAATGCTAAGGAATTGTGAACAAGGTAATTAAATAAATCTATGCATATAACTTGCAGGTACCATCAAGTTCAATGTTCCTTAACTAATCTCTTTCTTGAATAATACTCTAATCTGATATCTTTAAAAAATCTATAATCACTTTTCTACCTACACGATTATGCTGGTTAGATGATGAAGTGAAAATAAGGAAGTCTGGGGTCTTTTAACTAAGAGAGGAGAGATCACCCCTTTTAGAGATACTCTTAAGCTAGTGAGCTGGGAAGACAAATGTAAAATTTAATAGATAATTTACAACAATTTTCAGATCATAAAATTTGATTTCAATTATTTTTAACAGCTTGGCTATTCTTCTAGTACTCAAGAATATTCTGATCGATTATAAATGTTCATGACTTCATCCACATATTTAGAAACCACTCATCAATTTTTTAGCCCAGATTTTCTCTCCTAGACAATTCTCTGGGCTTAACCCCTTCCCAGTGTCCTCTCTCCCTCTTCCTGGTACCCACTTCTAATTCCTTCTTCCAATCGACTCATGATGGTAACCACTGCTTTTCCATACATGAGATTGAGTGGAAAATGCTATAAACTATCAATGTGATTTTTTCTTTAAATAAAAATTTACTGTTCAAACAGTTTGCATGCTTTGGTAATATTGGAATAATTAAAGTTTAAATGAAGTGATTAGTTTCAGGTCATAAAACCAAAGTATTTAGCACTGAATTTCCAAATCTGTCCCATTTGAATTATTGTTAAGTCAGTGCCAGCCTTCGCTATAGTTTTCTTCTGACAGTATCATATTGATGTCATCCCACTGAATATCTATATGAATAACAGTATGAGAGACATAAAAAGATATAAGAAAGAGGTAAATGAAAATAAATGCCCATTATTAACAGTGCAATTTATACCTGTGGTCTACTAGCAGAGATTTTTTTGTTTTGTTTTGTTTTGTTTTAAGATTATTGTTTTCAAAATGGATTTTAAAATATCTAATTATTTTAACCAAATGTTATTCTAAGTACATTCTTGAATATAATGTCAGTACAGATAAAAAGGTTTTGTTAAACAAATAATGGCTCCTTACAAGCACTGCAAATTGATGGCAAATTAAGCAACTTCTTAGAATCAAATTTGTATGCTTTGGGTGTATGTGTTTTATATAAAATAATAAATTCAATAGCCCTAACAACATTTCATAGAAAAACGTCAAAATCCATCAGCCAGATGGAATATGATATTTATCTCCATATCTGTCAAAATAGCATTTATTTAACCTATGAAACAATTTTATCTCTGATTTTATCTTCTACCATTAATATAATTCTCTACATTTTAGAAATGTAAGGTATTATTATTATATTAAAGGTTTCAGAAATAAAGCCTCATTGTCAGTATAATAAACAAATACATTAAGAGGAGAGAAAAGGGAGATATGTCTATTATCTGAATTATTGTAATAGACATTCAAAGGTTTTATTCTAGATGTACTCTAAGTGGGCAAGTCTGAAGAATAAAACTTAAGAAACATGAAGTTGCAAAACAAGTAAAAAAGATTTCCAAGACATACAATTTTACTGTATTGAGCTTAATAATAATTTAAAGAAAATAGTTAACAATATTTCTCTGATTTCTGGCTAATTCCACTGTATTATAGGCTGTGGACTATACATTTTCATGCTTGAAAAAATCAGTGTAGTACACAGGAAGGTGACACTGCAAACAAACAAACTTGAGACAGCAGAGATGTGTGCAAAAAAGATGCACTTGGTGAGCAGGGAGTGGGAAATGTCATATTAAATAAAACAAAAGCAGGCAGGGCATGGTGGCTTGCGCCTGTAATCCTAGCACTTTGGCAGGCCAAGGCTGGCGGATCACCTGAGGTTGGGAGTTCGAGATCAGTCTGAAAAATATGGAGAAACCCCGTCTCTACTTAAAAAATACAAAATTAGCCAGGCATGGTGGTGCATGTCTGTAATCCCAGCTACTCGGCTACTCTGGAGGCTGAGTCAGGAGAATCGCTTGAACCCGGGAGGCAGAGGTTGTGGTGAGCCAACATCGTGCCACTACACTCCAGCCTGGGCAACAAGAGTGAAACTCCGTCTCAAAAACAAAATAAAACAAAATAAAAGCAATGCGTAACAGCAGGAGAAACTGGAACAAAGACAGTCTCGATGATAAGAAACAAGATATATAATTCTATATATAGAAATCCTTTGAGTTGCGTAAAAATTAATGGCTTATATTTTCATTGCGATGTCTTGATTAAACCCTGATGGAAACAATCTGTTCAATTCAACTTTTCAAGTAAACACCATGGCTCAGTACTGGTTCTCTTTTCAGTATCTGCTTCTTCAGTGGGCAAAACAGCACTGTACAGATGTTGGACTGCATGAATTCCGAAAAAGTAGAAGTTAAACATTTTTTTACATGTATACTGAAGGCTTCTCTGTGGACAATGTATTTAAAATGTACAACAAGACACTAAAATGTGTTATGCCTGCTTGTGAAATAATTGAAATAATGAAATTTTCTGTCTTTTCCTCTTTATTTTCCATCTACCCTCCCTTTTCTCTATATCTGTTTTGCTTCTCTTTGTGTTGGAAAAAGTGATAATTGCAAAACTGAACTGTTATTAAGGCTTGTTTTAAATCAGTGCCTGGGAAATAAATTAGCCCCTAGTCTCACACAGTAATAATGTCAGTAAATGAGAGCTTCCAGTTATGGTGCAGGAAATTAAAGCAATGATGGCCAAAGCTTTAACAAAGTCACAAGAGATTACATATTATTGATTCTAAGAAAAGATAGATTTCTACTATCCAAAAAATGACATCTGTCTCAAAGTAAATGACTAAAACACAAACCAAACAAACTGAATGAGTTCAGAAACAGGACAATTTCCAAATACCTAAGGAGAAAAAAATTAATGTAAAATAAAAATGTAATTTGGAACTTCAAGAGAGCAAAATGGAGCTACTTAGCAACAATATTTGAAATAGTATAAGGTCACAGATAACTATATTACTCAATTTCGTGGTAGAAAATGCATTGAGAAGAATGTAAAGTCCCATGATCTAGGTGAAATGACTGCTAGGGGCTTTCTTTTTTGTTTTGATGAAAATATTCTAAAATTAGACAATAGTGATGCATACATAATACCATGAGCATCCTAAAAACAACTGAATTATATGCTTTAAAAGACTGAATTTTATGTTATATGAATATATCAAAGATATTATTTAAAAAAACAAATAAACCTATATCAACCTAACATCCTTAAGATATCTTTAGGGACAACCTCAGATAATGTGTTTTGTGTGTGTGTGTGTGTGTGTGTGTGTGTGTGTGTGTGTGTGTGTGGTTTTTTTGCTAATCCTAGTCTGTATCACAGATGTCACTGGAATTAACAGAAAAAAATCACAGACTTGATTACAATTCACAAAGGTGAGATTAAAAAAAAAAATAGTTATTGGCATATTTAGACAAATGGTTTTATACAGCCTGTCACTGTACTCAAGACAAAGGCTCAACGTGAATAAGTCTTCTTTTAATTGTAGTGTTGGTGCCTAAAATAGCATAGTTCACATATGCTGTTTTAACTATGCTCCCAATAATTCTGGCGTCCTCTTCTTGTCGTTCCCTTTTTATGAATCCTCACTTCTGAGAAGCAAGCTGTTTTACTGCCAGCATGTTCAGACTGCTGATTGCCGGTGGAAAGTCATGAAATTCGGCTTATTAACTTCTGTACAAATTGAAGTTATCTAACCTCATCTGAGCCTTCACTGCTGTTTGAAAATCTTTTTATTAATATCTAATTGGCTCCTTAGAACATTTTCCACAGTCTTCATTTCAAAGCTTTTCAAATCCGTTCTCTTGACGTGACCTCACCTATTCACTCAATAGAAATCAGCATCTTTTACTTGATGGAAAAGTTCCTCTGCTTCAAAATGTACCTTGCCTGTCCTTTTCTTCACACTCACCTCAAAAAAGTGAGGTCATTTTACAGTTTCAAAAAAAAAAAAAAAAATTCCTAGTTGATTTGAAATAACCTGACTTGGTTTATCTCACATCTGCTACCAACTAACTCTATAACCACAGGCAACGCAATTAATTAATCTAGTATTTTATTTTCTCACCTGTAAAATTAGTGCCATGGACTTTGCAAATTCTAAGACCACTTTTATTAATAAATCAAGAGTTTCCTAATCTTGTGTTTAGTCGTGTGTCATTCTAACCCCCAAGACTTTTCGCTTTCATTTGGCCCATATGTACCATAAGGAATTTTCTCTCTACGAATCTCCTCCTATTAATTTGATTCTTCTCACCCTAGACATGCTTAAGACTTCATATTTAAAATCTTCCTTCATGATTATCACATAAGTTAATATTTTCACTATTTTTTAATCAACTTACTTCCAGGTGTAAATAACACTATTACTACTGACTTATCTCTTCACACCTCCCAATTTGACTTCTGCTTCCAGTACTTTGCAAAAATGGCTGTTGCACTACTTGGGAGGCTGAGGCAGGTGGATCACTTGAGCCCAGAAGTTCCAGCAGCCCAGGCAACATAGAGACCCTGCCTCTTAAAAAAAAAAAAAAAAAAAAAAGACTTGTTCTAGAGGTCAAATTTTTTGTTTGTTTGTTTTTGTTTTTTATTTAAGTGAATTTTGACATAAAACACCACTGATGGTGGTTTTTTGTTTTAGTTTTGTTTTGCTTCTTAGAGATGAGTTCTCACGCTGTCATGCAGACTGGAGTAAGGTGGCATGGTCACAGTTCTCTGTAATCTCAAAGGCTGGGCTCAGGCGATTCCCCTGCCTCAGCATCCTGAGTAGCCTTATAGACATGCACCACTGTGTCTGGTCACTAATGGTGTTTTGAAACACCATCTTGAGACTTTCTTCTCCCTTGCCTTGAATCTGAACCTCATGGTAATCTTTCTAAGCCTCTGCTTACCTCTTCTTTTTCTCTACTTGTATTTTTTCTCCTGAGGCTATGTTCTAAATATGATTATTCATCAGAGGTCTATCTTGGTTTACTTTCTAATCTTCTCATAAAACTTTGATTTACTCTAGAGATCTCAACTGTTATATTCATGTAGATTACAAACATATTTTTCTCTGAACTCCATGTTAATATGCTTCACATCTTGATAGGTATGTCTTACCAATTTAAAGCTATGTTGAAAGCAAAATTCATCACTCTACCTCAACGTCTACCCAGGAAAAAAGGGGAAAAACATGGGCTGTCCCTGCTCCTATACTCTTTCTGTTGATGACATAAAAGGCTTTCCAGTGACTTAAACTGACTGTCAGGAAGAAGAGAAGCCAGCAAGGTCAGGGACTGCACCATCCTATACTACCAAACAGCTCTTCATACAGCTAGTTCTTCCTTTGATTAATGTCTTAATGTTCTGAAGAAAAATAAAATTATGATCTCTTCGTAATTACACAAGGTTATGATGTGGATGTGGAAAAATTATACTGTTTTAAAACAGCATCATGGTAAGTCTCAAGGTATCTTTTTCTTTTTACATCATAACCAAAGTATAACCATGGATTGAATTATACACATTTGCTGCTCAGTTTCTTCATTTATTGCTGTGAGGTAATATAAAGACCTTAGCTTCCAAGAAAATCCAACACTTTTATTTCACCTAGATTTAAAAAGAAAGAAAACAATAAACTCACACTTTATCTGTTCCATAACTCCTGTAGTCTACTGCAGCTGACACAGCCACAATGAGTGCAGGCATCCCATAGCCGACCAGATAAAAGTATTTCCTTCGTGAATGTTCACTCTCAAAAACCTCCACCAGCATGATATAAAGCTGCACCCCCTCCAGGAACATCCAGGTGAAGGCAGCCAAGAAGAAGAAATGTAAGAGGGCAGCGAAAACAGCACAGGCAATCTAGGAAAAGGAACAAATGATTTAGTCAAATCACTATCACATGGGATACTGGTGAACTGCCATAAAACCAAATTAAATATTTACCGAAACTGCATTACAATAGGTCTGCAAAATAATCATCTAGGGAAGATTCTTAAAACACAGATATTAAACCTAACATACTTAAATATAATCTATCTTTGAAAACTGCCTTTAACATTAATAATGGCTTATGGATGACAGCATATCATCAGAATAAAAAAAAATACTTAGAAAAAATTCTAATAAGAGTCTATGAATAATTATTCCTGAAAGATGTGCAAAAATATTTCAAAATAGATTTTAAGAATTTTTTTCTCTTGGCCATAATCATGAGTTAGAGTTAGAGTTAGAGTTAGAGTTAGAACATACTAACCGAGTAAGTTCTTCAATAGTCAATGAAAGAGAAACGTTAAAACTAAGGGGAAAATTAAATAGTGTAGTTAATTGCAGTCTTTTCATGATGAGATTATTACTGTTTGTTTGTTTCATGATGAAATTAATTATTAGTAATTGTTTATTTCTCCCTGCCTGGTATCAAAAAGGATTTAAGGTGGTGTTAGAAAATTCATGGTGAACATGAATAAAAATGGATCTACTTAAATGTTCCCAAACTGCTTTCTTTCTTTGATTTTTTTGTTATTGTACTAAATATTGGTTTAGACAAGTTTGGTCAAAAGGGCAGCCAGTCCTTATTTTGTATATTTTCTAAAGTACTACAATTTTCAGCTGACCAACTATCAATTTCTTACCCTTATGTCAGTTCCTGAATTCTCATTTCTTTGAGTTCTTGTTCCTTATAGGAAGCCCTGATTAAAATCTATAACTGCTACTAGAAAGGGCAGCAAACTTATAGAAGTTATCAGAGTAATAGAAATTCATTGGTGAGTATAATCTCTATGAAATGAGACAAAAGGGCAGGTCAAATTTTGGGTTACAAAGATGACAATGAAGGAGAGATCAGGAAGTCTTACATCTGAGGAGCTAGAAAGAAAGCTGGTCCTAAACACTACGTGGAGTGCAGAAAAGGACACCTCGATAGCAAGGAGAGTAAAGACAAGTTTTGCTGAGCTGCACTCTACCCATGTTTTTCATATCAATCATTGTTCTCTGTATTACTTGTTAGAAATGAGTTTTGTGTAGTCTGCAATATTTGGCCAAGTTTTTCATACCATATGTAACATCAGGAAACAAAAATAAGAATAAGGTTTCTAAATGAAAAGAAATCACACAGCATTTGAATTGCAAGCTAACAAGAGAATAAAATGATATATTCTTGGAAAATAACACAATTTTCCATTTCTTGCTTTTTTGAGTTGGAACTTCAACTATTAATTTTTGTTATCATAAGGCTTTACTTTTTTGGGGAAAGAAATGTGTACTTTGATTGCTTATTCATAGGTATGCATTTATGGGGAAAGCTGTCACATTAGTATATGATACCCAATTAAAAATATAATCACCATAATTGTACCCTTTACAGTCATTAATCATGAATGTGTAATCACAAACATGAATCCAACTGCATTTTTATTGTAAAGTACTCCATACATATGGACACATACCAGAAAACAGCATTAAGTAAGCGAATTATTTATTATGCTCAAAAGTCTTCTACAAAATGAAACTTTTCTGCTCATTTGCAGTTTTACTGATGATTACAAACTTGTATCATGTGCATAAATTTTAAGTAAACTGAAACTGGCTCCAAAAATTATAAGTGGGCATAAAGTCTGTGTAATATTAAGATACTGTCTATTATTTACATTTTCTGTTTGGTTTTACCAACAGTTGGCTAGTGCTGTTCCTTTATTTTCCTTTTCTTTCCCTTTTTCTCTTCCTCCTTTCCTTGATACAACTAAATGTAGGGTGCAATAACGTGCAAGGTTAGCACTTAAAGACATGACCAGAACTCATCCAAATATGAAGTGCCAAACAAAAATTGAGAAGAGTTTACATATACTAAAAATGATTTGCAGGTTGTACTATTTTCCAAAATACATCAATTAGAAAACTTATTTTAGACCTGCAGATTTTCATATAATACTGGCTATTTTAAGGCATGTTACAAACTTTAAAACATTAATCTATTAATTGGAAAAAAAGATATTCTTTCATTTTCTAAATAATTTTACCAAAGTTTCCTCAATATTGAGCCCTGTGGTTAAAACAAAAGAAAAAAAAATGACAATATGTAGTTCCTTAGAAAGACAAGTTTATGAAATAATTTCTGAAGAAATGTACATCTCCTTCATTGCTAATGGGAACACAAAATGGTACAGCCACTTTGGAAGACAATTTGTCAGTTTCTTTAAAGCTAAATATACTCTTACCATGTGATCCACAAATTGTGCTCCCTGGTTTCACCCAAAGTAGTTAAAAACATGTCCACACAAAAACCTGCATACAAATGTTTATAGCAGTTTTCTTCATATTTGACAAAAGCATAACTGACATCTTGGAAGTAATATCTCATCAGACAATAAGATACTATTTAGCACTAAAAAGAAATAAGCTATCAAGTCACAAAAATGCATGGAGGAAATTCAAATATATATGACAATTTGAGAGAAGCCAAGTCCAGGCATGGTGCTTCACATTTGTAATCCCAGCACTTTGGGAGGCTGAGACAGGTGGATCGATTGAGTCCAGGATTTTGAGATCAGCTTGAACAATATGGCCAAACCCTGTCTATTAGAAATACAAAAAATTAGCTGGGCATGGTGGCAAATGCCTGTAGTCCCAGCTACTCCAGAGGCTGTGGTGGGAGGATCGCTTGAGTCTGGGAGGTGGAGATTGCAGTGAGCCAGGATCATGCCACTGCACTCCTGCTTGAGTGACAGAGTGAGACTTTGTGTCAAAAAAGAAAAGAAAGAAAAATGAAAGAAAGAAAGAAAGAAAGAAAGAAAGAAAGAAAGAAAGAAAGAAGGAAAGAAGGAAAGAAAGAGAGAGACCAATCTGAAAAAGCTACATACTAAATGATTCCAATCATATGACATTCTGAAAAGTCAAAACCATGGAGATAGTAAAAAAGAAAAATAGTGGTTACCAGAGATTAGTGGGAAAGGAGAGATTAAACAGAGGAAGCACAGAGGATTTTCAAGGCAGTGAAAAAAACTCAAACCCAGAGAATGTACAATAGCTAGAGTGAAACCTAAGGTAAACTATGGAATTTGGGTGATAATGATGTGTTGATGTAGGTTCATCTGTTGTCACAAGTGTACCTCTCTGGTGGGGGATGTTAATAATGAAGGACACTATGCATGTGTAGGAGCAGGGAATAGATGGGAAATGTCTGTAGCTTCTGCTCAATTTTGCTGTAAAGCAATAACTGCTCTAAAAAACAAAAGTCTATTTAAAAATGAAATATACACCTTATTCGTAAAGGTTGCTGCTTATTTATGATGATGGGATATGAAAAATGGAAAACCGAGTAAGACCTGAAAATTAGTATCTATCTTAGATGACTAGAAGAAATGATACTTTCAAACTAAGTAGTTTTAATATTGGCAGTACTGAAAAGCTGGAAGCGGAAAAATTCTTCACTGGTATCAATGTTGGTTGCTTACTGGTTGGTCAGTTCGGTTGATCCCAATCAGGAAGAGCAGCTCTGCTACAAAGAGACTGATGCAAAGGTTCTTGTGGATGGTGTTACGGTCACTCTGGAGCCCGCGGAAAAAGCAAAATGTGAAGATGCAAATCAGGAGACAAACAAGCGACAGTAAAATTCCAACCCACGTGATCACATCCAGAAGGAGGTCATGGACCGCATCACTGTGCTGGAAACACAACAAAAAAGCCATAAGTTGCACTTATGCATAACCAATTACAAAGTTTTATAAGGGCCTGGATTCAGAAAGCATGATAACAATAATGCACAAAATACCCTCTATGCCCACAATGAATAAAGTAACTTAATGATTTGGGTTTTCTCTTCCACAGATAGAGCATTTTATCTTTTCTGTGAGGTGTAAATCAGTTTGATATTCAGAGATGCCAATAGTGTTTGCTTCTTTCTCAGCTACAAACATTTTCAGAATATAAGTAGTTAAAGCAGACCAACTTAATTCTGGCCAAAGATTTCAAGGTAAAACATTTTATTTTTTAAATTTGTATCACTTTTTTAGACTAATTTTCAGACCATCTCCACTAGGGAACACTATTTAAAATTTTAAGCTTTATACTTGGGGAAGTTGTATCTCAACTAATTTTTGAATCATCTAAGGAGTTTTAAAATTAAAAATGCAATTCCTTTGTCCTATAAATCTTGTATCATAATTTCCAAGGTTGTGTTATATAAGTATGTATTTTCATAAAGATCCCCAGTGAATTCTAATGAATAGCCACACATGTGTACCATTTATTTTTGGGAAGATCTAAAAGAATGAGGATATTCATTGGATTTATATTCACATTGAATGGATTAGAGACATCAGCAAGTTTGATCTTTGAAGATTTTGCATGAATAGAGCCTGTTATACATTGACAGAAAATAAATATTCAGAATTGCTATACTAAAGTGGCATATAGCAGACAATAGAGCTAAGAAACAAGAAAAAGTTCGTGAACTGTACTGAAACATCATGTTTTGGTTCTGTTAAAATAGTAGGAGAAGCTCTGTGTCTGCCATGTTCCTTGGTTGTCAATTACTTCATTTCTGTCCTTGTTTTAAGATTCAGAACTCTTATTTCCACCTTGAGATATTTTGTCCCTACCCTAAAAAAACTTCTGTGAAGCTTTAGAATTTATAGAGGCCCAACAAATAAGTATTTCAAGATGTTGGAGAAAAGTTGAGAAATTGTCTATGACTGTCAATTCTTTTCCTTCAAGGTTTTTTGAAGAGACCTAAATACCTAACTTCTATCAGTAGAAGAATGGATAAATGATTGGGTAAAAGGTTAATTTGTACAATGATATTTTAAAGAGTAGTAGAAAATCAGTGTACTATATTTAAAGTCACAAACATGGATAATACACAAAAATCTAATTTTTTTTTTTTTTAAAGCAAGATCTATACACTATGACAGCATTTTTGTAAAATTTTAAAAGATGAAAATCAGGCCGGGCATAGTGGCTCATGCCTGTAATCTCAGCACTTTGGGAGGCCAAGGCGGGTGGATCATGAGGTCAGGAGATCAAGACCATCCGGGCTAACATGGTGAAACCCCATGTCTACTAAAAACACAAAAAATTGACCGAGCGTGGTGGCGGGCGCCTGTAGTACCAGCTACTCGGGAGGCTGAGGCAGGAGAATAGGGTGAACCCAGGAGGCAGAGCTTGCAGTGAGCCAAGATCGTGCCACTGCACTCCAGCCTGGGTGACAGAGCGAGACTCTGTCTCAAAATAAAAAAAAAAAAAAAGAAAATCAATGGCATTGACTTCTATGAATATACGTAAAATTGGTAAAAGTATAAAATTACATGGAAAATTTTGACAACAAAGAGTTGTCTTTCTAAGTGATGCCTTTTTGAGCTATATAGATCATACACATTGACTTTTGTTTTAGGATGGAAGTCGCCACATTTAGTTGGCTTCCACACTAAGCCCAATTTTAATCTATATAAATATTCAGATTTTTCAAATACTGTATGTTCTCACATATAATCAGGAGCTAAACACTGAGTATTCATGGACATAAAGATGGCCACAATAGAAACGTGGAGCTACCAGAGGTGGGAGGTAGGGAGGGGGGTGATGGTAGAAAACCTATTGGGCACTATGCTCACTCAATACCTGGGTAATGGGATCATTCGTACCCCAAACTTTAGCATCACAGAATACACTTATGTTACAAACCTGCCCATGTACCCGATGAATCTAAAATAAATGTTGAAAAAAATGGATTTTAAATGAGGACATTTGAAAAACATATATCCAGATTTTCTTCTTCTTTTTTTTTAACTTCATCCTTTCAAAGATTTTTCTGGATGTGGAAATTCTTAGAAGTGAGCCACCATGCTGTAATCTGAATCATAGCACTCCTCATGCTGCCAGATATGACTTCACAGTTGTTATTTGATAAAGACCCCCACTAGAATACTGTCAATGAAACAGTTTTGAAATATTCCTGCATACCTCTTGATATATTTCTCAGAAGGAGCTCAGGTCATGAAAGAAAACCACATGAAATTTTGCTTTAACAGCTTTGTTCTCTGGGGGATACTACCAAAGCAGTGTTGGGTCTGCAGTAGCTTAAATTACTTTTAGTGTTTGAGAATGGAGAGTGGTTAGTGCTACCTGGTTCCCTGAATAGACAGCTATTTGCTCCCTTCTTTGACTCAAACGAAAGATGCTGTGATTTGAGAATCAAATACCAACGTTTAGCACAGTAGTCTTTCATAATGGAAAAATGGCAGCCATAACACCATCTCAAATGTATCCTAAAAGACCTAAAACACCCTTTTGAAAAAAACAGAAAAAAAAAAAAAAAAAGAAGAACAAGAACAAGCAAAAATGATAAGAAACCAAAGAACTCCCACTTTTATCTGGGTAGATACATTATTAGCAATGTACTTATTTTACTCAGTGCCTTAGTATGCTCTTCAAAAACCCCATGCAGAGTTACTAAGAGAAGAATATCAGATCTTGAAATGTCAGTAGCAAAAATTTGTAGCACTCAAATGTAGAACAAACAAGTCTAGTAAATAAGTCACCTTTTAGTTATGACTGTTTAGCCAGGAAAACATCAACACCAACCACCTATATGTCCATGATACTGGGAGGGCAGCACTCATCAAAGACAACTCAATACTTGAATTTTACCAGTAACATGAACAGGAAAGAACAATGGTGTATTAGTCCATTCTCACGCTGCTGATAAAGACATACACAAGACTGGGTTTATAAAGAAAAGAGGTTTAATGGACTCACAGTTCCACTTGTAGGCCTCACAATCACGGCAGAAGGTGAAGGGGGAGCAAGACAGGTCTTATAAGGCAGCAGGCAAGAGGAAGTTTGTGCAGGGGAATTCCCATTTATAAAACCATCAGATCTCATCAGACTTAATCACTACCATGAGAAGAGTATGGGGGAACTACCCTCATTATTCAATTATCTCCCCCAGGCCCCACCCTTGACACATGGGGATTATTGCAATTCAAGGTGGTATTTGGGTTGGGACACAGTCAAACCATATCAAGTGGACACTGAATGTAAATAACAGATGTAAATATGTAAAGCCTTGTTTATAATTAATAGTCTGCCATAATAGAACTTCTAGGAAGGAAGTCCATGCATGGAAAAAAGCAAACTCCTTTCAAGAGGACGACCCCTTGAATTAAACTCCTAGGTATAGTTGTATCAAGGTGATAATGGCACAAGGATTCCTTTCTGAGATTGCATGTTTGTGAACACTACATAACTCAATCACCTATAAGACAAGCTATATACCATTATGTACCTTGAGAGCAGGCATTATATCAATTTTATTAATATTACATCCTAGCACCTAGTACTGTGCTTAACATTAAAGCAATCTATAAAAATATTTGGTTTTGAACAATTATATTCCCACTTCTATTAGGCTAAATGCCTTAGAGCTGAACCCTCTCATATCAGTACAGCTTTAGCACCCATTTAATCTCCACTTGGATATTTAATAAGATATCAAATATTTTATGTCCAAAACAGCTCCTGATCTTATCCTATTCTACCCTCCTGCCTCCAATCTGCTCTTCTTTCTGTTTTCCTCATTTTAGCAAATAGCAACTTCATTCTTGAAAATGTTCTGGTCAAAAACTCAGGAATTATATTGACTCCTTTATTTCCTTCACACACTACATTTAATCCAACAGGAAATCTTATAGGTCTTACCCACTAAGTCTGCCAGGTTCTTATCTCAACTGCACCAACTTGATTGGAGCCATCTGATTTCTTATGAAGAGCCTCTTAACTGATTCTTAACTGATCTCCCTACTTTGGCCCTAATCCCACTTCTCTCTATATTTAGCAGAGCAGAGGTTCTTTTTATATATAAGTCATACAATATCGCTCCTCTAATCAAAGCCTCCAATGGCTCCCACTCAATGAAAATAAAACTGAGTCTTTACAAAAGCCTTACATAGCCCTAAGAACTGCACCCCTGTGACATCATTTCCTATTCTTCCCTTCCTTCACTTCATTCCACTTCCATTGGCCTGCTCTGTTCTTTGAATGGGTAAGAGATATTCCAGTCCCATGGCCTTTGCATCTGATGCTCCTTTGGCCTGGAATACTCTTCCAAAAGATATCTGCATGGCTTACTTGCCACCCTCCTTTTACTATTTATTCAAATGTCACCTTTCCACAGAGGGTTTTTTCTGAGTCTTCCTATCTAAAATTACAGACCCGTTTTCCGTATTCTGACTCTCTCTATTGCTTTTCTTGTATTATTTTCACCTTACTCCTTATGACTTATGTAAACTATATATTTTAATAATTTTTTCTACTTATTTTCTGTGCCCTTCCCAACCAGAAAGAAAGCTCATAGAGAATAAGTTGCTTCATCTTTTCTGATTACCACTCCTCCAGGTCCTGGAGAAATAGGTAGTATACAGTAGCTGCACAATTAATGTATTGATTGAATAAATGACCTCTCTTTAATCATCCCTCTCTTTTACAATGGATTTTTATTCAAACTATAACTTGTATCATGCTGCCCACTAAACAGTCCTTGGGACTCTTCCTCGTAAATCAGCAGCTCTAAAATGTTGAGTAAAAGATAAAGAAAATTAGAGCTAGAAAATAAGAAGGCTGTTACATCATAATACCTTAAGATATCCTATAATGTGAAGGTGTCAAACAATTATAAAAATGAAGACAAAAGTACAGATGTGAATAAGAAGTATCTTGAGTAATTCTTGGAGTCTAAAGCCTTGAATTTAATCTTGTCACTTCAATTTAGTCATTGTTACTTTTAACAAAGTACTTAATCTGTTTGAGTATCAGAAGCCTTATCCACATAGCAGTAAAATAACTGAGGCTTCAGGATACTGTGATAAGTAATTCACATAATATATGTGAAAGTAAGAAAGCGAGTATTTCTTTCCTTTTTTAAATCTGAATGTATTCTGAATTTTTTCATGTTCAATAGCAATTTTCATTTAAATAATAAAAGCCTATATAAATGATATAGGGAGGATCAGAAAATAATAACTATAACAATAATAAATGTTAATGTTATTTTAACTAAGAACACCAAAAAATATTCCAGTCAACTATGAGTTATCTAATTTCACTGTATAACATTTCCAACTTAGTTATTATTAATATTTGTGGTACTTATAAATTAAGACTATAAAAATGCCTATAGCAGCCAGGCGTGGTGGCTTATTCCTATAATCCCAGACTTTGGGAGGCCGAGGCAGGCAGATTGCTTTGAGTCCAGGAAATCAGGACTAGCCTGGGCAACATGCTGAAATTCCGTCTCTACAATAAATATCAAAATTAGGTGGGTAGGGTGGAGGGTGCCTGTAGTCACAGCTACTCAGGAAGCTGAGGTGAGAGGATGGCTTGTGCCCAAGAGTTGGAGGTTGCAGTGAGCCAAGACCACACCACTGTACTCCAGCCTGGGTGACAGACCCAGATCTTGTCTGGGAGAAAATAAAACAAAAAAATGCCCAAAGCAGATGAAGACAGCAGATTTTAACTTTTGAATCTGAATTACATCTTGATTACTGTACAATTGCACTTATGACTTTTAAATGATAAAACAAGAAAAACACTAATTCATCTGTATACTTTTCCTTAGGTTAGAACAAAAGACAAATAAAGTAGCAAACAAAGAATGACACTAAAATTTTGTCAGGGTCTGTACCACAGACCAGTGTAATTTTTGCAAGGAACTCTTGGAAAACTCATTAAAAAAATAACAATAAACAAAAATATCAAAGACTTCAAGGAAATTAGCTTCTTAAGGGAAGATAAGGAGATGTGAGAGAAAAATCAGAGGAGAATGATAGAATTCTTCCTCAGAAGATAGTTTCAGAAAATTCAATGAATCTATCATCTCTAGAAAGAAATTTTATATAAACAATAATTGTTTTCAGGCTTTCTATGAAGTTTCTATTCATATTCAAAAGGCCAATTATTTTGTAAAACTTACATGAAGCTTCTGATTTTCCTTTTATTTTCTCTTACCTAATCTGCTTTGTCTTTGTCACTGAGCACTCACATACCTCAAAAGGAGAGTGATGGGAAGAATGGATGGCTTACACAATGATTGTCACTTGTGAGAGTGACTCTGTCCATGTAAAACCCTCCAATATACCATGAGGTACATTTAATGATACTAAGACCAAATTTCTGGAACAGAAAAATGTGACTTTTGCCTTATGATTTAAAAAATAATAATAATCTGAGTACACGAAGACTTTATGTGAAACTGTTGATATTTCTAACTTTATTGTCAAAAAAGCAAGTCAGCAAATGAGATAGACAGATCTTAAAATAGTTTTCATTTTTAACTATGTAAGTGTTTCCAGATGGGATACAAATTATACAAATTAATTGTGAATGCTTCTGGAGAGGTTTTTTTTCCTTCTTTTTTGAAAAAAATAATTCTAGAGAGTTGCATTTTTCAGACTGCTTGAACAATCACCCTGTAATAATTATCAACTGCTTGCCAATAATTATCAAGAACCTGTTCTACTTTTTGCATAATAATGCATTATTTTAATGTTGAGCTAGATTTGGTAAAGCAGAATAATATGAGTTTAAAATTACCTCTTCAACATATCGTGTTGTGAAATATTTGTAATATAGCTGAGTTTCTTTTTTTAATGAAAACGTAGGAGTGTTCACCTTACCACTAACATATCCATGAGCATAAAACATTGATTTGAATCGTAAATTAAACCGCAGCCAGCAGGATTCCAAAAAGCCTATTTTCAGATAAATGTGGCATGAACTCTGTGAAAAAAATTCCTGGCATTGATCTAACTGTTAAGAACCAGGTCATCAGACAGAGGTCACCTCACAAGCTCTTGGGAAAGTGAAGGGATTAATGTTCTGAAGAAATTAGGATTTCCTTTGCAGAACATACCATAGTTGGGTAATCCAGTAAGAAGGACAATATGTATATTTCTTACTTCTTTTTAGGTCAATTAACTGAAACAACCTACCAACAATATTCAAGTCTGTATCAAATTGAAAACCAATCTAAGTATTTTCATGCTTTAATTGGTAAAAGAGAAACACTAGCAAGTGTGTGCTCTTAAGAGCATACAGCATTCATATACAATTGTCCTTTGGACTCAATGGAACTTCTTTAGCAAAATTTTTGGCTTCAGAAGCATACTTATTATGATTAGCACATTCTAAGTTATTGGTGATCTTTCTTTGAATTTAAAAAAAAAAAAAAAAAAGCCAAACAAACAAACAAAAAAACTACATTTGGTGTACCAGATTTGCAATTACCATAACAAATGAAAGAAAACAGCAGAAATTGTTAAAGGAAATGGAATGATCAATCAATAGAAAGAAAATAATTTAAGAGTGTCTGGGATGGGGATGAAGGTAGGAAATGAAGCTAGGCAGATGGAAAAAATTTATCCTTAGCATTTCTGAGTTAAATAAAGTGGCTGATAATGATAGCAGTAATAACTAACACATAATTTTCAAACTGTCTGATTCTATTAGAAGAGTTTATTTATTTTCTTAAGGTACTCATTTTAATTCTATAAAACACTGTGATGTGATACTATTATCTCCAACTTACAGATGAAGAAACTGAAGCAAAGAGTATACAGAATTTATCCACAATCATTCTACTAGTATGCGGTAGAGACAGAATTAATGATAGGACAACCAACTGCCCAGGTTTGCTCAGTACTGTCTTGGTTTTAGCAGTAAAATTTTGTTTTCTGGGAAAGCCTTTTCCAAGACATAAAAAGCCTCAGATTTCAGAGATGGATGCAGAACGTTGAAAGAAATCTACAAAATCCACAGGACCACCTAGAAAATGGAGGCTGAATGCCACAGTATTTTTAGTGTTGAATGGATTGAAGCATCAATTACTCATTTTTCTTAATGGCGCCTGCAAGTTTTCTCCTGACTACTGAAGCTGGTAATCAAGATTTGTGATCCAATACCAGTTCATCCATTGTTGCATTACTCTAGATGATGTGATTGAGTATTTAACCCACACGCATTGTGATCCTGAGCTCCTCTTTGATTTTGCCTGTGAATTAACTGTAGTGATTTGTATCAAGATTGTGCTACTTTAGTTTTTATAGTGAATATCGTGACCACTTTTTCTTACAGTTCAGTGATGAAAATGAGTATGACTATAATACCAAAGCTAGCATGACAATACTGACAAAAAAAAATCTAAACAACTGTGTTATTTTAAAAATAACATAGAAGGATGCATGGATCTGGAATAGGGAGAAAATCAGGGTAGTGTACAATAAACAGAAATAAATTTGAGACTAGACAGAAGGTGATGTGAATACACCTGTGGAGCCTAGATCTCACAAGACTAGGATGAGGCAGGCAAGTTTTTGTAAGTCAATCAAAACCATTTTTTATCTCCTCCCAACCCCCCCAAAAAAATCAATGCTCTTTTGAAAATGGAATAAGAATAAACATGCATTATCATTTTGTTCTCTTGATTGCTCAACACACCTGAGTACAGTTACTTTTTTTCCGATTCAAACGTTGCAACTAAAAACGTTCCTGAGGGTAAACAAAAGAGGAAATTTTGAGGACCAATATGTTGACCCCTTAGAGTGTAGAGTTGATTTTGTCAGAACTTATTAATGATCATGGTGCTACAAAATATCAAATGATACCTTGAATCATGCTAGCAAAACCATGCTCCCTCTAGCTCTTGGAATTTTGAATTCTAAAATGAAGTTTCAAATCATCTCCTTGATTTCTGTGAAGATTTTAATGAAATTTCAGATGACATAAAAGATGTTGCATCTTGTCCAAATTTAAAGTAGACTCTACTCATTTATCTGCATATTTGACAGACTGTGCAAATGTAAATGTTGGAAAATTCCATTCAGCCCATAAATGTCTTATAAGAGAAAATGAACAGTTCTTACCTATTAAATGTCCTGTACATCTTTATACAATATTAATAAAAAGGTATGTGGTTTGCTTAGTTATGATATTGTGGTTTTATAATGAAATTTTTTGGTCACTTTTCAGTTTCCTCAAAATGTGCAGAGCACTTAATGAGCTTTTTGACTTTCTGGAAATGTAAGAAAATATGTACTTTGAGACATATGCCGACAAGATGCCCATCACTGTGGCTGGCCATAAAAATATGTTAAAATATTGGCTTCTATAAAATTATATTTTCAAAGCATGGAACAAAAAGAATGTATCTCTTTGATTTTAAATACATGATAGATGAGAACAAAGAAAAAGATTACCATGAGACAGAAATGTAAATGATGTTTCTCTAAAACTGTTTAATGATCTCTAAAGAAGATGTAAGAAACCTAGAAAAAGATGAACTGACTCTACTTGAGCTGTTTGAAGTTCTGTGTAGTTTAGGACAAAAAGCCATAAAGGGAAAAAAGGACTCATTTTTAGGATTTAAGACTGTTTTCAAAAAATGTCACTGGAAAAGGGCAGTCAAGTTAAACAGGAATTTCTCACTTATTTACTAAAGCTGTAACTTGTTTAGAATCTGCTCTGGTTTGAATATGGCCCCCAAAGTTCTTAAGTTGGAAACTTAATCCTCAATGCAACTGTGCTCAGAGGTAGGAATTTTAAGAGATGATTAGTTTATGAGGGCTCTGCCCTAATGAATGGATTAATATTGTTATAATGGGAGTGGGCGAGTTCGGCCTTCTCTTTCTCTCTTGCCCTGTTTAGCAACCCTGTTCTCTTGCCCTCTGCCTTCTGCTAGATTCTGGTGGCATGCTCTTGGACTTCATAGCCTCCAGAACTTTAAGAAATAAATCTCTGTTTTTTATAAATTAACCAGTGTGTGATATTCTGTGATAGCAACACAAAGTAGACTAAAACAGCATCCAATCTCAATTTCATAAGGTAAAAACCTATGTGCTTTACAACTATTAATCCTGATAGTGTTTTAATTTATGTTGAAATCCAACATACTTCTAAGTGTTTAAAACTGATGGACATTTTGGACATAGAGAACATATATGATGAATTCATAGATGCAAACGACCTGATTGAAAGGCAGCTGGTCTACCAAAACAAGCACGTAGATACAAAGTGGATGGGTATTTTTGCAGAGCTGGGAACTAATTCCTACAAGTCTGAAAAACTATTTAGTAAAGCTATGCAGTAAAATCGAAAGTATTCCATGCTCAAACCTTTTTGTTGAGAGGATATTTGGCTTGATGTTATCACATTGGACTGACACAAGAAATCAACGTAATATGGGCTTAATGAGGGCAGAACAGAACTATGACTCAAAGTAAATTCTACTTTTGACTATATTCATTTTACCTCTATTAAAAGAAAAGAAAGGAAAGGCAAATATAAACATGCCATAGTTATTTTATTAAATAAAGGTAATATATGTTTAATTACTACATTGTATCTACCTTTTAAAAAATTCTTATATTTACTTAAAATGCACAATAATATAGCCTAAAATTTAAATATCCAGTGAAGACTTAAAAAACATTAAAATAAATGTCTGAATCAGAAGACAGAAACATTAAAAAAATTAATACATTTTTTCATACTACTGGCCCTACTATGAACTAGCATTAAAGTACTACTAATTTTCATTGTTAAATAGTAATGACACATACGTGAATAATTATTTATGGTGTACTAAGCATATTTTTGGTCTTGCAGTGCTATCTCCCTTTGGCTCTCTAAAAACTTGGTCACCCTAACTGGTAGCTAAATATTCCATGTTTTTAGCAACATCATTAACAGTGGGAAGGTCCACAAATGCTTGCTATATTTCCTTCCATGACCAAACATAGGTGGCCCCAGATTTACAGTAGTTTGACTGATGATTTGTTGACTTTACAACAGGTGTATGAGCACATAACCCCGTCACAGATTGAGGAACATCTGTATACTAAGCCCCTAGAACAGGAAACAGCAAAGTTTACATGGGTAAAAATATATTGACTATCCTTTGAATATAATGATTAAACCCAGATATATTGTTAAAACAAAGTTTTCTGAGCTCATTTCTAGCTGTAAATTTTCTTATTCTCTGATAAAATGGATAACGTCTGTTTGTTTTCATTCACACACACGCACACACACACACACACATACATACACACACACACATACACACCCCTTTTGAAAGTACTTCTTAAAGGGGTTGGGTGATGTGGAGTGGGGTAGAGTAGCTGAAGAGTAAGGAAAAATAATTATAGAAATACCAGACATGAGTTAACCCGATATGTATATTTTTATCACTTTATCATTCTCACAGAGTCATTACCTTTAGCTTGTATGAAAAGAGAAATTTACCACAGTGAGAAAGAAAATTTTGAATTATAGATGAACAGAATTAGAATTAAAGGAGAAGGTAATTTTTTATATCTAGATTATAAAAACCATATAATAGACACTGATAAGGCAAGAAACATTCAATAAAATTTTGGTAGATTAATTCTAAGAATATTTGTTGGGTACCTATTATGTGCCAGGTACTAAACAAAACAGAATATAAGTATAAATATAAATATGTACATGTGCACATACATACACCCATGTCATTTTTATTTCACTTTCATTTGGTTTTCTTAGCTGCAGCAATTTCAGAAAAAAAAAATAATATTTATTAGGCTCTGTTTTTTACATTCTCATGAATAAATGTATTGCATTTTAAGCAGAATGCGGGTCTTCCAGATATTCTAGAGACAATTATCCCACAGGCTTAGTGACAATAATGTGAGATAACATAAAATTCAAAAAATAATTAACATCTTAAAAGTTTCATGAATTGGATTTTTAAATTAGCAAGTAACTAACTATAGGAGATTTTTAAATTATATTATTTACATTGCAATGATACACAGAGTAAACTGGCAATCCCTTGAATTGTACATATCAAGATAGGCAAAATGGTTTAGTTTAGCCATATTTTTATTCAAATGCTTTTTTTCTTCCTTTTTGAGATGGAGTCTCGCTCTGTCCCCAGGCTGGAGTGCAGTGGCACCATCTTGGCTCACTGCAAGCTCCGCCTCCGGGGTTCACGCCATTCTCCTGCCTCAACCTCCCAAGTAGCTGGGACTACAGGTGCCCACCACCATGCCCGGCTAATTTTTTTTTTTTTTTGTATTTTTAGTAGAGACGGGGTTTCACCGTGTTAGCCAGGATGGTCTCGATCTCCTGACCTCATGATCCACCTGCCTCGGCCTCCCAAAGTGCTGGGATTATAGGCATGAGCCACCGCGCCCGGCCTCAAATGCTTTTAAAATCTTGTTTATACAATTTGTCACTATTGTCTATCTTATAAAGCTGTATAAATAACTATTCTGGAAAACCTAGCCTAATTCTAGTAGTTTTCTAACTTTATCACTTTATTTACTAGAAATAGCCAAATGAAATAGGCCAGAAAAAGGCCAGGTACAGTGGCTCACGCCCATAATCCTAGCACTTTGGGAGGCCAAGGAGGGCGGATTGCTTGAGCCCAGGAATTCAAGACCAGCCAGGGCAACATGGCAAATCCCCATCTCAACAAAAAATACAAAAATTAGCTGGGCGTGGTGGTGGGTGCTTGTAGTCCCAGCTACTTGGGAGGCTGAGGTGGGAGGGTCACCCAAGGCTGGGTCAAGGCTGTGGTGAACCATGATCATGCCACTGTACTCCAGCCTGAGTGAAAGAGTGAGATCCTGTCCAAAAATCTCATAAGCCAGAAAAAAAGAAAAACGATTACAGAAATGTTGCCATGTTACAGTAAAATTCTGTGATCTGGAACAAATAGAGTATAGTTAATAAACACCTCAACTAGTTCTTACCAAGGACAGTATACACAATTGAAAATATTTTTAGGATATTAGGATGGAAAGGTTTGTATGTTTCTTTTGCTTCGTTGATTGATTATGCTTAAGCATGAATAAATTGGATGATTAGAACCATTATATTTAAATTTTTTTTAAATAATAATTCCTTCAGTTAAACAATGCTAAAATCATTTCACTAATGAAGAAGAAACCGAATCAATAAAAAAGATTATTTATTTTTAGTACTGATTTATGATTGTACTTAAAACTACATTGAGTGATACTGATATTGTGGGAATTCCCAATGTTCATACAACCAACATTTGAAAGAGTTGGGAAGTTATATGTAGTTATATCTTGCCACAAAGCTATTATTAGACAATTTCAAAGAGTCTGTCACTTCTAAACCCAAGGCAAAGCACTGGCCTAAACATTTCTCTTTCAGGAAAAGTTTACCTGATTAGATGTAGATAAAATCATTATTTTTATTAGAATCTCAATCATGTGTTTGTGCCTGGAGAGTTAACTACATCCAGGAAGAAGAGCTTTAAAGGCTCTGAGAATAGTTAAACAGTGAATTAATAAGTCCTATTTCCAGAAAACTTTATAATTCTCAATATGATTCTTACAGATTTTGTTATTCAATCCCTAAAATAATTGACAGACTGTTAGAAAAAATTGTGTTAGTCATATTTGATCAATTAATAATGGGAACAGGAAATTCAGATGATTTGCCTAAGAACAAAAGGAATTACTTAAAACACTGGAATCAGAAACCTAAGTCTCCTGATTTTTAATTCTTATTTCTACTTTCCTGAATTATAAACTTAGAAAATAAAGAATTGTGATGACAATACCTTTCGTGATGCTATGGATTAAAATGAGGTAATCTATGTAGACATTAAAGGAATGATGTTCATCCTTATTATGAAAGGTCTTGAGACACTCTGAGAGTTGAAGTCTTCATCCAGTGTCCACATTTAGGATCCCTTATGTACTTGATAAGTTTTTTTTCTTACAAAACGTTTCTCACTAGAATTGCAGATGGACCTCTAGCTGGTATTTTTAGCCAATCTTATTTGCTGAAGATGAAATAGAACCTAAATATTTCAAGTGTGAGGATCCAAGCTGTGCATGGGAGGATCACAGGATTCTTTCTGCTTAAAAGTTATATTGTCCACGATTCATAATAGCAAATACATGGAATCAACCGAGATGCCCATTAATGGTGGACCGGAAAAAGAAAAATGTGGTACATAATACGCTATAAAATACGATGCAGCCATAAAAAGAATAAAATCACGTCCTTTGCAGCAACATGGATGGAACTGGAGTCCATTATTCTAAGAGACTTAATGCAGGAAAAGAAAACTAAACAATGCATGCTCTCTCTTATAAGTGGGAGATAAATACTGTGTACACATAAACACAAAAAAGAGAACAATGGACACGAGGGCCTTCCTGAGGGTAGGATGGGAGAGGGGTGAGGATTGAATAACTACCTATCAGGTACTCTGTTGATAATCTGGGTGACAATATTATCTGTACACTAAGACCCTGTGACATGCAATTTACCCATGTAACAAACCTGCACATGTACCCCCTGAACCTAAAATAAAAGTTGGAAAGAAAAAAAAAAATATTCTGCTATAATCCAGAAAAAAATTCAAAGCATGCTATTAAATAATATAAAATGTATTGAAAAAATATATATAGCAAAACAAACAAACAAACAAAAAATACAGCCTTATATCATGCTATCATAACTGTGTCTCTCGCTTTGCTTAAACTGTCCTAGGAAGTGATGTCACTTCCTCTAGGGTGTCTTCCCTGACTCTTCAAGGTCATTCCCTTGTGTTTCCACAGAAACACATAAAGCTCATTCCCATGTGTTTCCACAGAATCCTCTATAGTTGTGAGAACTATAACACATTTCTCACAAGATGCTGATTTTGTTGATCAGTTGTCTATATTACTAAATAAACTGTAAGCTTTGCTGGTCACCAAGATGGTACTCAACTATTTGGGGAACAATAAAGGATGGATTGAGCACATTATAAATTTTAAAAATTAAGATTAATAGAACAAAGTTTCCAAATACGTTCCCACAGATTTCTCTTAATTACAAAAAGTTCAATGTTTCTGGACAATGTAACTTTTTAACTAAGTGATCCAATTCAGTAATACAAATGACTAAATTGATAGTAACTGGACCTCTTGATGCAACGGGAAGGAGACAGCATTTACTACATGGTGTTCTTGACAAAAATGTTTTACCCAAATCTAATCATGAGGGAAAAAAATAAGAAAGGTTGTGACTGTGGAACATTCTATAGGTCAACTGACCTGGACTTCATAAAATGTCATTCTTATGAAAGAGAAAAACAGGCAGAAAGACATAAAAGAAGATTAGCAACAAGGCAAATGAAGGCAGTGTATGATCTTTGGTTGGGTCCTGCTTGAAAAAACAATGACTCTATTGGGACAACTGGGAAAATTTTTTTTGTGGATTATATAGTAGATGATAGTATTGTATCAATGTTAAATATCTTGTTTGTGTTAACAATAATGTTCTTAAAATATAATTGCTTGAAATTTTAGGAGTTCGGTAATATAATATCGGTAATTTACATTCTATTTTCTATTTTATTTCTTTTTTTTTTTTTTGAAATGTAGGCTTGTTCTGTTACCCAGGCTGGAGTGCAGAGGTGCGATCTTGGCTCACTGCAAATTCTGCCTCCCAGGTTCAAGCAATTCTCCTGCCTCAGCCTCCTGAGTAGCTAAGACTATAAGCCCATACCACCATAGGCCCATACCATCATGCCTGTCTAATTTTTTGTATTTTAGTGGAGACAGGGTTTCACTGTGTTGCCCAGGCTGCACAATTTACTTTCAAAAAGTCAAATAATACAGCAAAATATACACACATGCACAACATATACAGAAAGCCAACTGTGTCAAATAGATATGAATTCAAAAAAAGGGGGTATATGAGTATGTATTGTATCATTCTTTCAATTTTCTATAAAAGTTCTGTAAAAGAGTGGAGAAAAGGAAATAAAATGATTTCAATGGCTTGTTTTCTTCAAGTCCATAATGCTCTCTTTCTACAAACAATTTTAGACATATCTTTTTCTTTCATGAATTTAAGAAGATATACAACAAGTTGGTGTCAATTCCCCTCCTCAAATAGAAACACTATCTTTCTCAATATCTCTAGGTAGATTCTCTTTCTTCTGTTCTTTCTCCCTGCCCTTCACAGAGATAAGTAATGGTGAAAATACATAGAACCTGTACTCTTCTTCCCCCAGTGATTTTTCCTATTCAGAACAACTTCATCAGAAATGAAGTAAAAGAGGTTTTAGATAATTGGTGGTCCACTCTAGATGGGAGAAAGTGGTATGGAAGGCAGCGTTCTCCTTTTCCTGCTTTGTAACAGGAAATGCACAAAAGAGAATTAGAGTTAAGGTTGATGTCCCAGGAGTCATGATGGTAGGAAGACAATTCTCCCATTATACTCATTCATATTTTGAAATGCCCTTTTTCTGCCCATTGTATGCAAGTGAAATATAGTTCTAAATACTCTCTACAAGCTGGGGAATTAAAACATCAGTGTTTGCAAGTGTCTGGCACAGAAGGAGCGAAAGCGAGTGGATGAGGAAGGTGGCAGCTATCTTTTTTTAAATAAAAGGGATTTGTTGTTTCTTGGTAGCCTGGGCAAAAATGTAACCAACTCTTATAAATGGTTAATATCTAGTTCTAGACAATTATAAATGGTTAAGAACTAGCTCTAGATACATAGGAAGCCTGAGTAAACCTGCTAACTGATCTCACAATTTAGAGGGGTTAGACGTACAGACCTATATTGCAAAATACAGATTTATTTTAATGTAAAAACTAGGCTGGGTGTGGTAGCTTACGCCTGTAATCCTAGCACTTTGGGAGGCCGACGTGGGCAGATCATGAGGTCAAGAGATCGAAGCCATCCTGGCCAAAATGGTGAAACCCCATCTCTACTAAAAATACAAAAATTAGCTCGGTGCGGTGGTGCACTCCTGTAGTACCAGCTACTCGGGAGGCTGAGGCAGGAGAATCGCTTGAACCCAGGAGGTGGAGCTTGCAGTGAGCCGTGATTGTGCCATTGCACTCTAGTCTGGGTGACAGAGCCAGACTCTGTTCTCAAAAAAGACAAAACAAAACAAACAAACAAACAAAAAACTAATCCATACTTTTAGGAAGTATGTACATCATTACATCATTTAGTATCTGCACATGGGCATGGCTGAAGTTTCCTTTTTAGTCAATATAAAACTGGTAAATGTGAAACATTGTATATATTACATATTTATAAAACAAGCCAGGCCGGGCGCGGTGGCTCAAGCCTGTAATCCCAGCACTTTGGGAGGCTGAGACGGGCAGATCACGAGGTCAGGAGATCGAGACTATCCTGGCTAACACGGTGAAACCCCGTCTCTACTAAAAATACAAAAAATTAGCCGGGCAAGGTGGCTGGCGCCTGTGGTCCCAGCTACTCAGGAGGCTGAGGCAGGAGAATGGCGAGAACCCGGGAGGCGGAGGTTGCAGTGAGCTGAGATCCGGCCACTGCACTTCAGCCTGGGCGACAGAGCAAGACGCCGTCTCAAACAAACAAACAAAAACAAATCAAAAAAAAAAACAAGCCATGCTGCTCCTCTGCTCAAAACTCTCCTGTGGCTTTCCAGAGTGCTCAGAGTAAAACCCAAACCTAGAGTCCTTCCTATGTCTTACAAAGTCTTCTGTTCTAGACCCTGCAGCCTGTTCTGCTAACATACTATCTCTCTTACTTTTTCCACTGCAACCATACTGTTCTCCCTGCAGCTCCTCAAACATACCAAAATCGTCCTGGTTCAGGGACTTGTTTTTGTTCCTTCTGCCTGGAAGAGTCTTTCTTTCCCCAGGTGATCTTCAAGGCCTACTCTTTCACTTCCTTCAGGACTCTGCTCCTAATACTGAACTTGGACACAAGAGGAGGAAGTAAACAATAAAACAGCATACTAGCAAATAAATAATTTCAAATTTGAATAAGTGTATGAAGGAGATATATTATGACAAGTGTGTTCAGTGAGAAAGCACCAAAAAATTCTTGGTTCTAAAAGATTAGCTTTTGGATAAAGTTAATATTCAAGATAATATAATAAAATATTACGTTTTTGAAACCAGTTTCTTTTCAAGAAATTTTCTGTATTTGGAGGTACTCAACATACAAATTATATAGCTTTTCCTTAAATAAATACATTATTTAAGGTACTATTTATACTAAAGTATTATACTAAAGTATTAGCTATGATTTTTAAACTCCACCTCCACCTAAATCCCACCATACTATAGACAGCAAAATACAAAATGAGTGTAAGAACTAGGCATAGGATTGTGCAACTTTTAGCATCATAAATTCAATATTTTGTTTTCTAATAATAAAAGTAATTTCTTAAATTTTAAAGTAACTTTTCTTTTGGACGTTAAAAGTAAAACACTCTTTTGAAAACAAGTACTGTCATTTTCAACTGTAGAACCTTACAATATTAAATTACCTAGTGTTTTCTTCTAGCCTAGAAAAAGTTTAGCTATAAAATATTCAACACACAGAATCCATGGTATGGAATTAAAATGTTCCAACCTGGGACTGTTTTGAATCAATTCTACATTTAGAAAGAAATACAATGGCTTTAAGCAACAAATCAAGTTCTATACTTGGAATGAGGTGAAGTTGGGATGGGATGATAATAGTAAGCTTTAAAAAAAATACAATCATCAAACTAAAGAAAGTGAAGTATTTTAAAGATGATAAAAATCAATGTCAAGTTGAATTGACAGGAGAGAGTAGGCAGACTTTTTGTATTATTTCCAAAGAATTATAATTTGACTAGAGAAAAGAGCTGGTAGTATAAATTATAAGACCATTTTCTGAGGCATTTTTACAGTGCTCTACAAAACCACAGTAGAAATGTTAATATAATTACTTTGAAACTTATGCTCCTGTAAATTAAAATATTCCCTCCACAAAGGGGGTTACAAAAGAGAATTGCTACTAAGAGATGAAGAGACATTTGGATTTAGCTTTTTAAAATTCTTCTAAACGACAGAGAAATCTGCAATTCCCAATAATGGAAAGTTTTAAAATATCATAAATACTATATCTCAGTTAAGTATACAATTACATAGCCGGGCGCGGTGGCTCAAGCCTGTAATCCCAGCACTTTGGGAGGCCAAGACGGGCGGATCACGAGGTCAGGAGATCGAGACCATCCTGGCTAACACGGTGAAACCCCATCTCTACTAAAAAAAAATACAAAAAAATTAGCCGGGCGAGATGGCGGGCGCCTGTAGTCCCAGCTACTTGGGAGGCTGAGGCCAGAGAATGGCGTAAACCCGGGAGGCGGAGCTTGCAGTGAGCTGAGATCCGGCCACTGCACTCCAGCCTGGGCGACAGAGCAAGACTCCGTCTCAAAAAAAAAAAAAAAAAAAAAAAAAAAAAAAAAAAAAAAAAAAAAAAAAAAAAAGTATAGTAATTAGGTAATTACATTACCTAAATTTTGTAATGGTAACTTTTGTGTCTAAAAGAGAAGACAATCAAATGTTTCCTTAGACAGTAGAAGCAGGGGGAATTCAGTAGTTAACCAGCTGTGTTGCCACCTTGAGGTTTATGGTAGCAATTCAGAAAAGTTGTCAAATCTACAAGTAGATGAGACAGGCTCTTCTCACCTTTGGATGTTAGCATAATTGGGAATTCAGAGATAACACTGATATGATTTGGCTCTGTGTTCCCACACAAATCTCATCTTGAATTGGAAGCCCCATGTGTGGAGGGAGTGACCAGGTGGGAAGTGATTGGATCCTGGGGGTGGTTCCCCCACGCTGTTTTGTGATAGTGAGTTCTCGCGAGATGTGATAGTTTAAAAGTGACAGTTTTTCCTGCTTTCTCTCTCTCTCTTGCCACTTTGTGAAGAAACTGCCTGCTTTCCCTTCACCTTCTGCCATGATTATAAGTTTCCTGAGGCCTCCTCAGGCATGTGAAACTGTGAGTTAATTAAATCTCTTTCCTTCATAAATTACCCAGTCTCAGTTATTCTTTATAGCAGTGTGAAAATGAACTAACACAATCCCTCATAGCAGTTGGTTTTGTGGTTTCTAATGAAAGAAAGAAAGAAGCAAACAAACAAAAAACTCTTACAACATCAGCATTAATAAACTTACAATCAATTAGAAACAAGAATGAAGACAAAGCAAAACAAGACACTTTTGGATATTTAAGAGGTCTTATATCATATAACATGGTTTTTCTTTTAATGAATTCTGTCCACTTGGTCAAAAAAGATTATTTTATATACCATACAAGGCACTGAGGTTGCAAACAAGAAAAGAAGACATTCCCTAATAGGAGGAAGTCACAGTCTAGAGAAGACAAATACATTTCAAGAGATGATTATAATATAAAATGATGAGAGGTACACAAAGTATTTTAGAAATACGTGAAAAGAAAGTTAACTTTTACTGAATACTCATTATGTGACAAGCACAGCTCCAAATCTCTAAATCTGTACAACTGCAGCAATTTCTGAACACACAGATTATAAATTAGTAACATTTGTGAAACATTAAAAACAAAATTTTTTTTATAGAAAGCAAGAGGCAGAGTCTGTTTAATTGGTAAAGAGCATGTATGAAGGAAAGAAAATGAAATAAAAAGATGCTATAGGATAATTTTACATTTGACTAACTAAAAGCTTCACCATTTTTCAAATTGTAATTAGCTATATTTTTCATGAATGTAAATATTTCAGAAATAATCAAAACAAAGCTTTAACTAGTTTTCCTTGTATCAACAGTAGTGTCCTTGCACACACACACACACAAATTAATTTACTTTTTCCTAAGGTTTTTGTCAATTCCAAATTATAAACTACTATATAAATGTAACCTCCAGCCTGGGCAACAAGAGCAAACTCTGTCATAAATAAAAAATAAATAAATAAATAAATAAAACCAAAAGAGAAAAAAAGTACCATTAAATTAATAAGTAATCCTCTTTTATATAGAGAGATTACTTATAATTTGGCTATGCTTATTTATGGACTATGAGATGGCCAGACATAACTACTCTTTTATATAAAAGTTCTCACATAGCCAACTCTAATAATTGAGAGGTATAAAATGACAAGCATTCCTTTATGCCAACAACAGACAAGTAGAGAGCCAAATCATGAATGGACTCTCATTCAAAATCACTACACAGAGAATAACATACCTAAGAAAATAGCTAACAAGGGATGTGAAGGATGTTTTCAAGGAGAACTACAAATCACTGCTCAAGGAAATAAGAGAGGACATAAACAAATGGAAAAACATCCCATCTTCATGGATAGGACAAATCAATACTGTGAAAATGATCATAGTGCCCAAAGTAATCTATAGATTCAATGATATTCCCATCAAACTACCATTGACTTTCTTCACAGAATTAGAAAAAAATTACTTTCATATGGAACCAAAGAAGACCCTGTATAGCCAAGACAATCCTAAGCAAAAAGAACGAAGCTGGAGGCATCATGCTACCTGACTTCAAACTATACTAAAAGACTACAGTAACCAAAAAAGCATGGTACTGGTACCAAAACAGATATATAGACCCATGGAACAAAACAGAGACCTCAGAAATACCACCACACATTTACAACCTTCTGACCTTTGACAAACCTGACAAAAACAAGCAATGGGGAAAGGATCTCCTATTCAATAAATGGTGCTGGGAAAACTGACTAGGCATATGCAGAAAACTGAGACCGGATCCCTTCCTTACACCTTATACAAAAATTAACTCAAGATGGATTAAAGACTTAAACATAAAACCCAAAACCATAAAAACCCCAGAAAAAAACCTAGGCAATACCACTTGAGACATAAGCATGGGCAAAGACTTCATGATGAAAACACCAAAAGCAATTGCAACAAAAGCCACAGTTGACAAATGGGATTTAATTTAACTAAAGAGCTTCTGCACAGCAAAAGAAACAATCATCAGCATGAACAGGTGACCTACAGATTAGGAGAAAAAATTTGCAATCTACCCATCTGACAAGAGTCTAATATGCAGAATTTACATGGAACTTAAACAAATTTACAAGAAAACAAAACCAACAACCCCATTCACAAGTGGGTAAAGAATATGAACAGACATTTCTCCCAAGAAGACATTTATGCAGCCAACAAACATAGGAAAAAAAGTTCAATATCACTGATCATTAGAGAAATACAAATTAAAACCACAATGAGATACCATCCCATGCCAGTCAGAATGGCAATTATTAAAAAGTGAAGAAACAACAGAGATGCTGGCAAGGCTGTGGAGCAACAGGAACACTTTTACACTATTGGTGGGAACATAAATTAGTTCAACCATTGTGGAAGACAGTATGGTAATTCCTCAAGGATCTAGAGCCAGAAATACTATTTGACCCAGCAATCCCATTATAGGCAAAGGAATATAAATCATTCTACTATAAAGATACATCCACATGCATGTTTCCTGAAGCACTATTTATAATAGCAAAGTCATGGAACCAAACCAATTGCCCACCAATGATAGACTGGATAAAGAATATGTGGTACATGTACACCATGAAATACTATGCAGTCATAAAAAGGAATGAGGTCATGTCCTTTGCAGGGATATGGATGAAGCTGGAGTACATCATCCTCAGCAAACTAACACAGAAACAGAAAACCCAACACTGCATGTTCTCACTCATAAGTAGGAGTTGAATAATGAGAACACGTGGACACAGGGAGGGGAACAACACACACCAGACCCTGTTGCGGGATGGGGGGCTAGGGGAGGGAATTCAGATGACAGGTCAATAGGTACAGCAAACTACCATGGCACAAATACACCTGCGTAACAAATCTGCACATTTTGTACGTGTATCTTGGAACTTAAAGTAAAATAAATAATAATAATAATTGAGAGGTGTTTCTTTATTGAAATGACTTCCCCCGGCAGAAATTCATCACTAATTAGTTTAAATCAGTTTTTGTATTTAACTGTCATGTACTTAAAGAAAAATCATTTCAAAGTATATTTTATCTTTGATATGGGATAGCTACAATGAAGGAAACTATATGTATCTTAATTAATTTAGTAAGCATTCATTATTATGTAGTTTAATCTGTTTAAATTAATATGTTCTAAAGTTTGAAGAACATATCTGAGGTACAAGTAATCAGCAACTCTAATTTAAAGTATATTTACAATGTTTTTACTAATGTCTAGTTTGAAAGCTAAGGACTAGATCACTGAAAAATAGTTACTCAGTATTGTCTTATTCAGACCTCTGGTGCTAAAGTAAAAGTTTTGAACAAATAATCAAAATAAGAAAATTTAAAATTTAGAAAGAAAACAAAAACAATAAAAAAAACCTACCCTAACCCACTATCCCCTACTCTGTAGAAAAAAATAATAATAATGTTCGTGAAAAGGTAGAAAAGTTTCAGTGCTCCTATTTAATTTTCTAAGCGATGTTCAGCTGGAATCATGCCATTTACTTTTCTTGTCTGCCTGAGGGGAACCTAGCTGAAATCTCTCTGAGCACCCCAGTCAACAATCAGCCTTGACACAACCTTCCCTTGGTAAACTATAAATTCTCTGAGGCCAGGGACCTGGTTTGCCTTACTCCTTCTATATTTTGTGGAGATGGGGTAATCTAAAATGTTAAATAGGGTGAACAAGGAAAGCCTCATTGAGAAGGTAATATTTGAGCAAAAACTTGAAGAAGATGAGGAATCTTGGCAAGTGCTATCTTTGCAGGGGTGGGGTGGGGAGTGTTGAGAAGAGAAAGACACTTAGGTCTAACTAGGACACAACTGATGTGTTTGTGGAAAGGCAAGGAGTGGCTTTCCACTGTAAACAGTGGCTACAGCAGGTGAGCAAGGTGAACAGTGGTAGGAAAGGATGTCAAGAGATGCTAATGGGGGCCAAGATTTGAGATTTTTCTCTTACTCAGATAAGGAGTCATTAGAGATTGAATCAAAGGTATGAAGTGCCTGATTTGCATTTTAAAGGGTTTTGGGAATAAATTTGAGGAGTGACATGATCTAACTCACATTTTAAAAGTATCCCTCTGGCAACTATGTTGAAAATTAAGAGAAACGAAGAAGGAAACAGCAGTTGAGGGGCTATAGCAAACAAGTAGAGGAGAGATGATAGAGGTTTGAACCTAGGTGGTAGAGATGATGTTGAGAAGAGGTCAGATTCTGAATCTGGCAGGAGATGCTGATGGGATTGACTGTGCAGTATGAAGGAAAATAAACAAATCAAAAGTTTGCATGCTTTAGGACCAGAGCATCTGAAGGAACAGAGTGGCCTTTTACTAAAATGGAGAAGACTTAGATTAGAGAATATCATAAGTATATAGCTCTAGGATTGTGACACTTTTAGATAAGTGTGAGTAGTTACATCAAGCCACTGGTGAAATCCAAGTCTGGAATTTAAAAATGGAGATACAAATATGTGAGAGTCATGAGATGAGGTATAGAGCCATATGACTGCATGACATCTCCCAGGGAGAAAGGCAGGTATTTAGGATTATGCTCAGGACCAGAATGGCAATGAGAGGTCATGCAGATGAGGAGAAAACAGCAAAATATGCTAAAAAGGACAAGTTGCTGAGAAGGAAAGAAACTAGGGAGTGGTGTACCCACAGCACAGTGAAGAAGGTGTTGCAAGAATGAGGCCAACTCAAATTCTCCACACATTAACTTATGAAATACATCTGATCTTCGTAACAGGACACTTCTTTGATAAGCCCTTTCTGAGGACTCCTGGCTCACACAGATGATTTTCCCCTATGTCTCTAAATCACAAGGTAGGCCTTGGTTATAATTCTTATCAAAACTATGACTCTAGCTGCAGTTTCTCTTCTGTGCTCTTCTTCCCTATCACCACTTCTCTAAAAATACGAGTTTCCTGAGGGCCTGAAGTTTGCACTGGAGTCCTTGGAATCCAGTAATACATCTGACAACTAGGAAGGAGGAAGTTACATTTATTCAGAGCCTACTGTGTATTAGGCAACGTGTCAGTATCTTCATGATGTTTATCTTAACTTAGGTGATCAAAAATGTGAATAAAAGAATAAAGAAAGTGTTGACTGAACAGCAGAAATAACACATAGGACAAATAAAAGCAATTCAGTGCATTGGGAGAGCTCTGGAGCAGAGAAAGATGCATCAGGATACCATCGCTTGATGCCAACAGCTATCACGATTTTTGAGCTAACTCTTCCTGCACTCTTTCCAAATTCCTCAAAGAAAGTTCTCCAATAATAATTTTGTTTCCTTTACAAGTTTTCTTGTAGAGTTAGAAACTGACGACTAGAAGACATAAATATCTGTTCCAACTGGCTGCTGTACTTCTCACTGTGTATGAATAAATTAATGTTCTGTTTGAAACATTAGTCTTAGGTAAGTTTGGCCAGTGTGTTTCTTTTTGAAACTCTAGAGATGATCAGTCTCCTTGTTTTCTCTTTTCCATTGACGGCTAACATTCCAAAATCTTGTGAGATCCAAATGGGGCTGACGCAGATAATCACAAGAGATTATGATATAAGAATTCCAGGACACACATGCTTGGTGATTGACTGCTAAAGGAAAATATTGATTTCCATTTATTTTATCTCTTGTTGACACACAATAGTAGTCACAGTCATGACTGTTATACAATGGATTGGGGAAAGGTTGTTAGGCAATGAACTGAGCATAAAATGATATTTTTTGTTGCTGCCTCAAATTTGATTCATTTTTCTGAGTCTGAGTTTATAACCTAACCTAAAATGTAGACTCTCAGAGCCAGAGTAATACAATCTAGATTTAAATGTATCATTTGTTAATATATTGCCAGTCTTGCTAAGATGGATCAATTCGTGACGCTCTGACAAAATAGAGTTTGTAGTCCTTCGAACATCAAAATGTAAACTGTGCTGACACAGCTAAGATAATTTTACTTTTAAGCTGCTAATTGAGGATGAATTTGCTCTCCCTCCGGTATACCTGCACCAACTCTCTAAATTTGAATCAAATAAAATTTTGGATGACATTGTTTTATTTTGAGACAGGGTCTCACTCTGTTGCCCAGGCTGTAGTGCAGTGGCATAATGACAGCTCACTGCAGCCTCAACCTCCTGGGCTCAAGCAATCCTCCCACCTCAACCTCCCAAGTAGCTGGGCCTACAAGGGCATGCCACCAAACCTGGCTAATTTTTGTGTTTTTTAAATAGAGATGAGGTTTCACTGTGTTGTCCGGACTGGTCTTGAACTCCTGAGCTCAAGTGATCCGCCCGCCTCAGCCTCCCAAAGTGCTGAGATTACAGGCTGCAAGCCACCATGCCTGGCCTGGATGAAATTATTTGGATCAATAACATAAGGTAGCTAAAAATTTTGCCATCATTTTTACTTTGTGAAATGTTAAGGACATTAATACTTTCCCTATTTTTACTGATAGCAGGGAGAAGACAATGTACATGTGTATAGCCCTTCTATTGAACTCTATAAACAAGGTAGTAAGCCATTTATATTTTTGTATCCTAGTATATCTGAAATACAAATCCTCTTCATGACTACTACAACAGCCCTTGCCTATGCCCTAGACATCCCTTACTTTACCAGGACTTATTAAAATAACTGTCACACTACAACCAGTCTAATCATTTTGTTTGTTTATTTGTTTGTTTGTGACACAGTCTTGCTCGGTCGCTCAAACTGGAGTTGCAGTGGTTGATCTCAGCTCACTGCAACCTCTGCTTCCTGAGCTCAAGTGATCCTCCCACCACAGCCTCCTGAGTAGCTGGGACTACAGGCATGCACCACTATGCCCAGCTAATTTTTGTATTTTTAGTAGAGACGGATTGCCACGTTGGCCAGGCTGTTCTCAAACTCCTGACCTCAAGTGATCCAGCAGCCTCAGACTCCCGAAGTACTGCGATTACATGCATGAGCCACCGCACCCAGCCAGTCTAATCATTTGACATCTATCATCCACAAAGAATTGGGAATAATCTGTCTAAAACTGCAATATAAACTAGTACTATTACTGTTTTTTTAAATAGGAACAGTCATTTTATGCTTTGTTTAAA
>NW_016810766.1:2270251-2274842 GCF_001698545.2 Rhinopithecus bieti | reverse complement strand
GACTGGTGCAATCTCAGCTCACTGCAACCTCTGCCTCCCTGGTTCAAGCAATCCTTCTGCTTCAGCCTCCCGAGTAGGGGTGATTACAAGCATGCATCAACGCTTAGTTAATTTTTGTATTTTTAGTAGAGAGGGGTTTTGCCATGTCGGTCAGTCTGGTCTCGAACTTCTAACCTCAAGTGATCCTTCTGCCTTGGCCTCCCAAAGTGCTGGGATTACAGGCGTGAGCCACCATGCCCAGCCTATTTTAAGATTTTAAATGTCATTATCCGTTTAGTTTAAGACATACAATATTTATTTAAAACGTATTATTTTTGTTGAGCATCTTGTTTCAAAGTCCAAAAATTAAATTTTTAATGTCACATAATGTATATAATCTATTAATAACCTTCTTCCAACTAATAACAATTGGTGGAATCCAACATGTGGATCTGAGTCAGCCTCAGTTCTTAACTATTGTGATGAGGGAAGCAAGATGTTTGCATTCTCAAACATCTCTGGCCATGAAGTATCTTGCTTGAAATAAAACCTGAAGTTTTCAAGCCCATACAATTCTATAGGTTGAGTATTAATATTACTCAGTGTTAGCAATAATCTTACCTACTACTGATGCACTGACCTGCTTAGCGTTTTTTTGTTTCCTGGCCTAGGCCTCCTAAAATCTGATAGTTACTGCATTTCTAGCTTTTACTGTTATCCTGCTTGAGTTGATCTCCTGAAACCCTGTCAACCTTCCCTTCCCTTGCAAACTCATAGACTCCATCTGACAACCCACTATCCATATGAAAGCTAGTCACACTGGGAGGAAATTGATGCAGCCATGTTTCTGACTTTGGAAACTATCATGTGGAATTAGAATAATGTCTTCTTGCATGGGCAGAACCCATTTCCTTATGTCAGGGTATGCCAAGTCCTTTGCACTGCCATTCTCTGGGTATTGTGCTTGAGGGTTTCTTTCCCAAGAGTCAGTTTGACTGTATCTAACCTATGCATAGCTCTTTACTTTTCCGCCTCCCTAGTCCCAGCTATCTAAACCAACCCCACTAGCCTTTGGTCCTGGGGTGCTATCTTACCCTGTTCATGAGGTTATGGTCCGATATTTATTATCCAAAATAACAGGGAGACTAGGGGAAGTTTATTAAGCAAACTTCAATTTTAAGAACTATATTGATAATAGGAAAAGAGATAACAAGTTCTTTGAATCATCCACAAGGATATGGTTTGAACATTGAGAGTTCCTTAATAGAATTACTACGAAAGTAGAAAAACATTGAAATATGAGAGCCCATATAGTTAGGACTATTTACAGTTAGTGATCATATTATGTACTAAAACATTTTCATTGTATGGTATATATCTTACCTTAACTTCCACATGTGCCATCAGTACTGCAAAATTTGTTAGGTGGTTACAAGAGCATGTTGTATGTGTCTTATTTGTTGTCAGGAGCCGACAGCCTTGTGTTGACCAGTAACCTGTCATTGTACGCTTGGAGTAGCTCCAAAATGAACAGTTAGGGTTGAAATTTTCCTCTGACTGCTACAGGGGAAAAAAATCCATAAAATCAACAACTATTTTATGATCATGTAAATTAAGTTGGCATTTTCTTTACATATAATACAACTTCATATTCTGTTCCCTTTTTTTAGAGATGTCCACCAGTGTTTTCATGAGTGGGCCTCATCAATTCTAAGGGAAACTGAATATATGCTGTTGTTTGTTCCCTCTGACTAGAGACGAGTGCACTATTTTTTTAAATTAACAGTAAAATAATATACTAATATCAATGTTTCAAAATCACACTAATTAATACACATTGCAAAATAAAGAGGTTAATTGCTCTTAACAACCAACATCTGAATGGATGATCCTTAGAAATCTTTGTTGAATTTACAACCTCAATCTTTGCATATATGCAAAAATATATATTCACATGGACATAATTGCTTGAAATATCAAATATAGAACCATGTCTAGTTCTGTTTAATGTACTCCTATTCTTCTTTAAAAAACATAAACAGTATTGTGAATATTTAAGGTATACAACATAATGTTATGAAATACATGTAGATAGTAGAAAGGTAACCAAAGTGAAGCAAATTAACGTATCCATCATCTCACGTAGTTACCCATTGTTTTCTTGTTTTTGTGGCAAGAGAAGCTAAAAATCTATTCATCTCACATGAATCCCAAACACAATAGAATTTTGTAATATTATCTATGATTTTCCGGCCGTATTTTAGATCTCTACACTTGGACTAGGTCTTTTTAGTTATGGAGAAGCATTTATAAATCCATCTATGAATGCTTTCACCATAAGTATTTACAAATACAAGGATGATTCTCCTCCAAATCTTATTTCTGAAAAAAAAAATTACCACTATATTGTACAAATAATGTACTGCTATATGTCAAATAGAAAAAATAAAATTAATACACTTAATGTTCAGTGTTATAAAAATACAGATAATATGAACACCCAAGTTAATATGCCATTTTCTTACCTTGATATGTTTAACAGTAAACACCACAGGATCAGCCAAATAAACCTTATTACTGAACTCTTTGTTTATTGCTGCTGTAATAACAGGAGAATTGACAATAACAGAATGATTTGTGGACAAAGCTTCCGTTCCCAACTTCATACTGGCATTCTCCGTGGACAAATAAGGACCCAAGTTGTTATACAGGACAAAGGCCACTCTGATCTCTCCTAAAATAAATGCAAACTCTGATTAGTTTATCTATTCTACTTAAATTAGTTAGTACTAATGAAATAGAAAATTAAATCCATATAGTATGTATTCATACAAAAAATTCAGCATTCATTTCAACCAAAGTACCAAGCCATTTATGAGGAGAGAAAAGTCAAATTATGCTAAAATAACTACATACCACTATTTTTAAAAATGAACCTCAATCCCTATCTCACTCCATACTCAAAACTAAATTTAAGATAGATCATACACCTAAACATGAAAACCAGAATCATAAGGCTTCTAGAACAAAATATAGAAAAATATCCTTGAACTTTGAAGAAGGTAAGAATGTCTTCAATAAGACCCCAAAACATTTATCATAAAATGATAAACTAAACTTTATCAAAACCAAAATCTATCAAAATACATTATTAAGAAAATAAACAAGCAGACTGAAATACATTTAAAAATAAGATTCATTAATATATACAGCAATTTTACCATCCAACAATAAATTAATGGCATCTTAAAATGGCAAAAGACATAAATACACACTTTAGAAAATAAATAAAGGAAAGGCCAATAGACACATGAAAAATGATCAGCATCATTAGTAATTAGGGAATGAAAAAATAAGACTACATTGAGTTACCATTTCATACCCACAAGCATCTCTAACATTGAAAAGACTGACCACACTAATGTTGATAAGGATGTGGAAGAAACGGAACTCTCATACACTTCTGGTGGTAGTATAAAATAGTTCAACCATTTGGAAAAAATGTTTGACAATTTCTTATAAAATTAAACATACATCTACCTTTCCTAGATAAGTGAAAACATATATCCACCACAATACATGTGGATATATATCCTTATTCTTAACAGTCCCAAACTGGAAACAAGTCAATTATTATTTATAAGAGAATAAATAAATTATGCCATATTACATAATAGAATATACTATTCATCAATAAAGAACAAACTACTGATACATGGAACATCATGAGACAGTCTTAAAAATATTTTGCCTGGTTAATGAATTCAGACAGAAAATGGTATATACTGTATGATACCAGTTATATGAGGTCTTAAAAAACTGGCAAATTTTGGCCGGGCGCGGTGGCTCATGCCTGTAATCCTAGCACTTTGGCAGGCTGAGGCGGATGGATCACGAGGTCAGCAATTCAAGACTAGCCTGACCAACATGGCGAAACCCTGTCTCTACTAAAAATGCAAAATTTAGCCAGGCGTGGTGGCACACACCTGTAATCCCAGCTACTAAGGAGGCTGAGGCAGGAGAATCACTTGAACCCGGGAGGCAGGGGTTGCAGTGATCTGAGATTGTGCCACTGCACTCCAGCCTGGGTGACAGAGTGAGACTCCGTCCCAAAAAAAAAAAAAATACACAAGACTGTCAAATGTTGTCTACAGAAATAGTAATGAGAAGAAAGTTTTATTAGGTGAGGAGAGGGAATAAGAAGACTGGTAAAAGACATGGGAAAATTTTCTGGGTACAGAAGATATTTATTTTCCTTCTTTTGTGATATTATAAAAGAATGTACAACTGTCAAATTCCCAAGCTAAATGCTTCCTCAAGCTAAATGTATATTTTAGTGTATGTAAATTATTTCTCAATTGCAATGTTAAGGAAAACACATAAGAATTCACAATCTTTACCTGTCTTAAAACTCAGTTGTCGTGTTATTTTAAGGTCACTGTTTCCACAAAGTCACCAAGTCCTTCCACCTTATTTTTTTCCTTTATGACAGTCTCTTAAATGTAATCCTCTATGAAGTGAATTGTCTCTTAACACACTTTTTAAAATTGTATTTTTCCTTTATTTAAAAAAGTCAAGCCCTATGTCTTATTTCTGGCCCCAACTACTATGG
>NW_016810766.1:2257965-2267636 GCF_001698545.2 Rhinopithecus bieti | reverse complement strand
ACTGTCAAATGTTGTCTACAGAAATAGTAATGAGAAGAAAGTTTTATTAGGTGAGGAGAGGGAATAAGAAGACTGGTAAAAGACATGGGAAAATTTTCTGGGTACAGAAGATATTTATTTTCCTTCTTTTTGTGATATTATAAAAGAATGTACAACTGTCAAATTCCCAAGCTAAATGCTTCCTCAAGCTAAATGTATATTTTAGTGTATGTAAATTATTTCTCAATTGCAATGTTAAGGAAAACACATAAGAATTCACAATCTTTACCTGTCTTAAAACTCAGTTGTCGTGTTATTTTAAGGTCACTGTTTCCACAAAGTCACCAAGTCCTTCCACCTTATTTTTTTCCTTTATGACAGTCTCTTAAATGTAATCCTCTATGAAGTGAATTGTCTCTTAACACACTTTTAAAATTGTATTTTTCCTTTATTTAAAAAAGTCAAGCCCTATGTCTTATTTCTGGCCCCAACTACTATGGTTACTAAGAAGAGGAAGTCACAGTCCCTATCTCTGAATCTTCGAATCAAGTGGAAAAAAAGAAAATTGAGTCGTGTGAGGAGATAGGCAAAAAAAAAAATTTAAAAAAAGCTACTTTTTTATTTCTTTTTTTTTTTTTTTTGGGGGGGGGGGCTATTTAACATCTAACTCCCGTGTTTGGGAAATTCCCTACTCTTCGGAATTTATAGACACAAAATGGACATATACTTGCTTTCCTAGCTTATTGTGAATAGGTTGCTCTGGGCACTTCTGCTAGATGCATCCAATCAGATGCAGTAGCCTCAGATATCAGATGAGGAGCTAGTGACACAAAGAAGCAGGAAGTGGTACAGCAACAGCAGCAGCAGCAGCAGCACAGTTACTGCTACAGAGTTCATTTTGCAGCGGCACAGTTACTGCTACAGAGTTCATTTGCAGCAGCAGTGACATTTCACAGCAGTGATTCTGTGATGTGGTATAGGCTGCTGTCAGCCTCCTTGCTCTAGTGTATCTTCTGGGACTGATTCTCCAGCCGTCTCAGTGATTCTATGAGATAACCATTATCATTTCCATAATCCAGCAAAGACATTATGATGAGAGCTACATAATGGAAGAGAGCATTCTTATCTAATCTACAAGTGTTAATACAGTACTGAGCAAATCATAGTAATTCACTAAATACTTACCTGTTATAACATACAATTTAATTTTGTTCTTTCCCTCTAGATTTGGTATTAAAATGCTGATTTTTGAAAGGTGAAAAGTAAGAACATTCATGCATTTTCTTGTTGACATTAAAACTTCCATTTTAATTGGTTTATAATTGGCTGATAATTCATACCAATTTCCACTTTCAGGATGGCGTCATTTTGACATCCCACCGTGTTACCAGCACACTTAGTTTCTGGCAATTCTCTCATATTCTCTGCTCTAAAATTAATGCTTAAATGTGACTTTAACAAACAAAAACAAAAACAGGCTGGGTGTGATGACTCATGCCTGCAATTCCAGCACTATGGGAGGCTGAGGTGGGAGGATCTCTTGAGGCCAGGAGTTCAAGACCAGCCTGGGAAACACAGAGAGACCCTTTTCTCTATTAAAACAAAACAAAACACAGAAAAAACAACTATACGTTAATTTAGAAAATAAGTGAACACAGAACCTAATTTGACTAATATATTTCTACATGTCTTCAGATACACAGCTTTGTGTCTGAAGGTTCACACATTTATTGTATACTTAAGTAGTGAGTATATAGATGTATAGATGAACCAGGCACTGAAGTACTAGGGTTACATCAGTGAACAAGATTAGACAAGGCCCCTGCTCCCATGGAGCTTACTGCCTGGAGGGAGACCCAGGCAGTAAGCAGGCAGATTAAAAAATAATAATAATATTATTTCTTATAATGATAAGTGAATAAATGCTATGAAGAAACATTGGCATAATCATGGCTAATGGGGAAAGAGTGATTGGGAAAGAGGAGTTTACCTTAGAGGAGATAGGGAAGACTCTCCTTATAGAGGTAGATTTATTCTAAAAAGTGAATGATAGAGAGGGTGCCATGCAAAAAAAAAAAAAAAAAAAAAAAAAAAAAAAAATGTATTCTAAAGTAGAAAGGTTTAAAAAAAAAAAAAAAAAAAACCCAAACCTGATGCAGGAACATGCTTGGTGTGTTCAAGAAACAGAATCAAGATTACTCTGTCTGGATCACACAGAACATGCTGAAGACAAATGTGAGGTGTGTTAAATGAGGCAGGAAGGAAGTGGACCAGGTAGCACGTGGCAGGCCTGGTTAAGTCATGAGATTTCATTCTAAGTGTAAGTGGAGGTCAACTGGTCAGATGTATGTTTCAGGAAGAACCCTTTGTCAACAGGATATACTGTTGGAGGGCAAAAGAATGGAAGCAGGGAAACAATTTAGGAAGCTAAAGCAGGAATCTAATTTTGCTCTACTTAATCTTACTGCTGTCTCAAAAATTTTCTTAGTCAAATGAGTAACATAAAAAATGATTCCTAAGTTTAGTCTTACAATATTTCTAACATTTATAGACCATTTTATTCTTATGACAACAAATGTAAGTTGTTTTTCTTGATATTATTTATCAACACTGTTCACCTTGCAATATGAAATATTAGCATTAAGTTGGTGACTAGGAACTGAGGTCGTCTTCCTATCACCTGGCAGATTAAACAATCTCCCTTTCTTGGCAAAAAAGAAATATCTGTGTGTGTGTGTGTGTGTGTGTGTGTGTGTGTGTGTGTGTGTGTATGCATATATGTACAAATATGGGAAAGAGGGGTCTATTTTAGAGGAGATATATATATACACATACATATTTATATATATACACACACATCTATACACACATATATACACACATACATATACATATATACACACACATACATATACATGCACATACATGTGTGTAAGTTCAAACATTTTTTAATATTAGTGAAATCTGGGACATACTTTATAAGATTATTTATTGAATTTTAATTATTTTCAGTGTATTCAATTTGGTAGTAAGCTAAGCTGATTATATGTACAGTTCCATTTCCCAAAATTATCTCCTTACATTTAAATGTTTGTATGCTTTGCAAAGAAAAGCATAAAATACTCTCAAAAGATGCTGAATAAGCAAAAAAAAAATACTCTCAAAAGATGATGAATAAGCAAAAAAAAAATTTTAATTAAAAGTAAAATTTCCGTAAAAAATTTTACAAGTGAAATCTGCACACTCAGTGAGAGTTCCTCCTTTTGAGGAAAGATGTCAGATCCTCTGAATTTTGTTGTCCATAATTTCCTTCATATTTAAGTTTCTGGCAACTGAAAAGTAATGGAACAATTTCCAAATCTGATTGGGAATTCTGTAGAATAAATATCACTGTAATATTGATGGTGCTGTACAGTAGAAAGAGGAGGAAGAGGAGGAGAAAGAGAATAGTGTAGGAAAAGGAAGAGGGGAAAAGTTCCTCAACAGTGGATCTAATATTCTGGGCCAAAAAGGAATGAATTGATGCAAGTTCAATTCCCTCAAGCTTAAAAAATAAACTCTAACCTACCATTTCGGCCATTTTGCTTTAAAGTATTTGCAGACAGCTGGATAGTGCTTCCATGGCCCATGTTTTCTGGAAATTTTAGGTCTTCTAAGTTTCCTTCTGTGCTCAGTCTTGCAACTTCCAATTCTGTTAATATCAAAGAGATACCCGTGCTCATTGAGAAACATACCTAAGCTACAATAATTTCCTAAATCATTGCAGTATTTCTGAAATCAAAACACTGGAATTCTCATTCTATTTGTCGTGCTTTATGAAAATCTTTCAGAAAATATATTGTTCGTATTTTATAAAAATAATGCAAATAAAAGTTATTAAAATTATGTAAATAATACAAACATGTCAATCATAAAGTCTAAAATTTAAAATTCAATCCCAAATTCTAATACATTGTCATTGGCCTTAAGTTTCAAAATATAATCTTTATTTTATAAATTAAATAAAAATCCTTTTGTAATCTAGAGCTGTACTATCCTATCAATATTGATCTTTAAGTCCAATAAATTTGAAACAGCTTTATCATAACTTCTGAAATAAAAGTGTTAGCTACTCCTAATCCACAATAAAAATAGATTGATATCCNTTTTATAAATTAAATAAAATCCTTTTGTAATCTAGAGCTGTACTATCCTATCAATATTGATCTTTAAGTCCAATAAATTTGAAACAGCTTTATCATAACTTCTGAAATAAAAGTGTTAGCTACTCCTAATCCACAATAAAAATAGATTGATATCCTTTATAAGTCAAATAACACGATTATCAAACACTGTTTTATCATTTTCACTCAAATGACTTCTTTATAATGTGAATTCAAAGATACTCTCATTATAACTGAAATAACTCCTAATAGTCCTGTATTAAGAGGATGAAATTTTAAATAGTATAATACATACATAAAAGTCCTTTAAAAAAACAAACCTCACCATAAGTGATCTCAGGCTACTGTGTTCAATATTGAACCTAATATCGAAATGTCCTAAGAAAGATAGCACACATGATTTTCTATCCTTTTAAGCCAATGACAAGTGATGCCCTCTTTATTTTAGAAAAAGAATGACTTTTCTCCATTGAAATAAAGTATCACTCATATCTGGGACACCAGAGATACTTTTTTCTTTTCCCTCTTCTGATATACAACAGTGTCTGGACCTTCTGAATAACAAAGGCCACTTACTAATATTGTCTGTGTTCTCCCTGACAATGTCAGTCTTCAAAAGGTTATCAGCCAGCACAAAAGCACTTTCCTCCACAGTATGAAGCAACATGGTGGCCGCACGTAGCTGATCGCTTATAGTCAGGTCTCTCCACGCATTCAAAGCTTGTGGCTGAAGGAGGTTGTTAACTGTCTCGACCATTGCCTATAAGAGGATGAAAAGAATGACAGAGGTCTCTATTGAACCCACATAGCTGTCAGAAATCCAGGTGTACATGTTGCCCAGCAAGCAAGGATCAGCAGTGTGCATGAGTTCAGTATTGTCCCAGCCTCCCCTGTGACATGCTGCAGCAGAAGCATTCATTATTTTGTTCTGTAAAACCCTAGCTGAGACTTTGCAAAGCAAGAGGAAAACCTGTTTTTGTTTTGAAAGACAACAAATAAAGTCATGCTTTCTTCTTAGCATCAATAACACAAGCTTCAAGAAGACTATGATCACATAATTAAATTATTTGGCTGGGGAAGTGTTGACAAAAAATTTAAACCAAGAGTTTTACCACATGACTCAGAGAAAATCATTTTTTCTGTACATTACCATAAAACTGGATGCTGAACACAACAGAGATTAAAAGGATGACCATAAATGTGACAATCCAAGAATTTGTTGCCTATAGGTTGATGACTCACATAGCAAACCTATCTGTTTTTTTAGCCAGCTAGTAAAATGTCAGAATGGGGAAAATATCAAAGGATACATACTCCAGGGGCTTTGGATATGTTATGTACAAAGAGAAACCTTCTTCATGCTGTTTACTACTAAGGAGGGGAATAAACAGTTGAACCTTACTACCTATGGTCCTCAGGTGTCTTATCTTTAAAAAATCAGCAGTAGGTACACCCACACATAGAGACAAAACACTACAGTTCTCATTGCTTCATCCAAAAGAATCATCTCTGTAGTTACAATTTATATATTTCCTGTGGTTTGCTTTATGCTGTCGGTTACAAAGAAAAACAGTTCTCCCAATAAGGTCTTGGGTTTCATTCAAACATACAGAATTGTAAAATAGAAAGATACAATACCTTCAGCTTGAAAGTGATCATCCCTGAACCCAAATCATTATGAAATATGCATCTAATCCAGAAATAAAGTTGAATAAACAGCCAACACAGGCACAGTTACCAGGCAGCACATAAGTGTTTTAAAACAGGACTCACATTATTGACACATTGGCAGAGGGGCTGGGAGAGACTAGAGAAACACCCTCCACAAGACAATGTTTTCTCCTGGCTGGTGTTTTCATAGTAACCAAGTAACAACTGTTAAAAATTCAGCTTCCTAATGAAACACCTTGGCTGCCAATTAACACCAGCTTCAAAACTAATTTGCCTTTGATAAAAGTTGTTTTCTTGATATTTTCCCAGCTATTCCAAGTTTTGGTCAAAAATCAACATCACTGTATACTTTTAAGTAAAATAATCCTACTCACAATTTGCATGCTTTGGATTATTTTTTAAAAGAGGAACACCACAAACAAATCGAAAAAGTCTCTCACGAGTTTAAACACTGGACATTTTCATATAGTGTGCTTAGCTCTGTCATTTGTTCTTGGTGTAAAGCATGACCTAGTAGCCAGACAAAAGTATTTCTGGATCACAACAAAATGATCCGCTTTCCAGGAAGTTCTCTATAAGTGCAATGCCAACAGGATATGCCAAACAAAGAGATGCCAGATAGGAAACCAAAAAAAAAAAAAAAAAAAAGATATTTTCTGAAGCCAAACAAAAAACAAGAGAACATAGACCTCTTCAGTGTAAAGAAGTATTCTTTCAGGGATTAGATGATACTGTGAATTCATTAAAAATGCTCTGAAAGTCCCACATGCAACAGAAATTATGCCTGTTCTTTATGGAGCAGCCATTTTAGCTGCTGATAATCTTAATAATTAGTTAATAATCTTATAATAATTAATTAAAATCTTACCTTAGGGGAAATTTGATTGGGCATAATATATTTCTCTTCTGACCTTTATTGTCTTTATTTTCATAATTTAAAAAAATGCAAGATGAGAAAAAAGGAAAAAGAAACAACTATGGTCAACTCCGAGAACATTACAAGAAAGAACGTGTTCCAAGACTAAATTAGGAAAATATAGAAAGTCTGACTAAACCTATAACTAATATGGAGATTGAATCAGTGATCAAAGCCTCCCAAGAAAGAAAAGCTCAGGATCAGATGGCTTCACTGGTGAATTCTACCAAATTTTTCTACACTTAAAGAAGAATTAACACTAGTCCTTCTCAAACTCCAAAACATATAAGAGGAGGGGACACTTCCAAACACATTTTTATGAGGCTAGCATTACTTTGACACCAAAGCCAGACTAAGACACCACAAGAAAACTGCAGGCCATATCCTGATGAATACAGATGCAAAAATTCTCAACAAAACGCTAGCAAACTAAATCCAACAGCACTTAAGGAAAAAAGTATAAACCATGATCAAGTGCAATTTATCCCTGAATTCAGGGAGAGTTTAACATAAAAAAAAAACAATGAATGTGATACTTCACATTCACAGAATAAAGGATATCACATGATTGTCTTAATAGACACAGAAAAAGTGTTTGACAAAATTCAGCACCTTTCATGACAAAAACTCAACAAACTAGGAACAGAAAGAAGTTACCTCAACGTGATAAAGGCCGTGTATAAAAGCCCTTAGATAACATCATACTCAACATTGAAAACCTGAAAGCTTTTCCTCTAAGATCAAAAACAAGGCAAAGATTCCTACTCTTGCCACTGTTCAACATAGTACTCGAAGTTCTTAGCCAGATCGATTAGGTAATAATAATAATAGGCATCCAAATTGAAATGAAAAAGCAAAATTCTCCCTGTTTGCAGATGACATGATCTTATATACAGAAAACCTGAAAGACTCCATTAAATATACATATACCTAAAAGACTTTATATATGTATGTGTGTATATATACAAAAGACTGTATATGTGTGTGTATGTCCTTTAAATATATATATATACATAAAATGCTGTATATATGTGTGTATATATCTATAAAATACTGCATATATTTGTGTATGTGTGTGTGTATATATATATATATAAACTAATGAACAAAATCAGGAACGTGTTTACAACAGACTACTTTATCTAAAAAACTTTGTATGTCTTTGAACTGACAGCAAATAAATCAAAGGTACCAATTATTAATTTATCTTAGCTTTGCAACTGAAAAAGTGCAAAGTGCAATATTTTTTCATAGCTACAGGTTTTCAACAAGTGTATTCTTCAAGATAAGGCAGTCTTTAGGAAGGCTTTCTACTAATTTTGGGCTTTAAGCCCAAACAATTGCCAAGTTTACTAAAAAGCAACACACTCAAAATGTGGCCCCCAAACCTAGGATTTGGTGAGTTATGACACCAATTTAACATTTATTTAGTCTGCTCAAAGACACACCTCTTCACCATTGTTTAAGTATAACTGCAAGGAAATGTTTACACAAGGACCGAGAGACAGTATTCTGTAGTTCTAAAATCAGAGTGTGGGATTTGGAACCACATCCCCCAAATTGTACCTTCACAGTGCCTCTTACTGTGTGACACTGGGCAAGTTACTTAACTTCTCTATACTTCACCTATGAATTTGGTATGATAATATAATAATCTCAGAAAGTTGTCTGGCTCAAAACAAGTGCTCAAGATGTAACCTTGTTTTTACTCTTACTTGATATCACAGTCCAGTGTGGGAAGAAGGGAAGTCTTCACTTAGAAAGCACATTTCATATCTGATCATTGCTAAATAGCCACACTGAATTGAGATCTGGAAGGAATAAATCTTCAGTAATGCAATCTGCATAATTTGGTCTCTTACACAACTACAGAAGCCTATACTACCTGAAGCTTTGAGGAATTGGAGAGTAAAGGCAACATGTGTATTAAATAGTTCATAGTGAGTTTTTTAGAGACTCGAATAAAATGCCCCATTTCCTGCTAGTGAGACAGCACAATTAAGTCCATCTTAGAAGCTTTATAATTATAAATGACTTAAACTTTCTAAAGCTTGCTGACATGTCCCTTTACTAGCTAAATGAAGGTTAATTAAATAGTTAAAACTCCTCAATGAATACCTATATTTGGATTTCCTTATACATTTATGTATTGTATATTTTATTCACACACTATGACATCTGGTCACAAGATAATTTTTTTCTCAAACTAGTTATTTGAATTCTTTCCATAAGCTCAATATAAGACTCATTATATTTCAATTTGAGAGTAGGTAGGGGTGAGTATTATCCTTTTCATCATACAGTATACTCACTAAACTCTCAGTGACTTTTGACTGTTTCTAAAAATCAAATACAAATGGGAAAGAGCCAAAAGTCATTTTGATTCACACCAAGATTATGGACATACCATATCCTACTAGACACATATTTGCATTATTTTTTAATGCAACATTATTAGGACCTTTATCATTAAATTCAGACCTTAGGCAAATTCAGTTGACGAATATTACTCATAGTATATAATTGTGATATGTTTGTTAAGGATGCTATATACTTTATAATTACACTTTATATATTTCAAAATACAGAGTTTATTTGTTATAACTACTGTAAAACCTTTGCGAAAACTGCTATATATTTTTGCAATGACAACTTTTGTCATTATTCCAAGAGGATGTATTTGTGAAATAGCCTAAGATTTCTCAGGAAGAATACACAAAAGAATCAACAGGGAGAAACACATGAGTGGCACCTCTTACCCAGGTGAGCAGTAAATATCAAACTATGAAAGTAAGCAAAATCATCTGGGGAACTTAGTTACCCCCTCTTCCTCCATTTGAAAATCATAAAAATAAATACTCCAATAGAAGGAATGCCTTATGGAAAGATGTATAAATGTCTAACTTTACCACCATGGCTTTTTTTTGTTTTCTTTTGTTCTT
>NW_016810766.1:2243496-2257119 GCF_001698545.2 Rhinopithecus bieti | reverse complement strand
CTGTCTCAGCCTCCTGAGTAGTTGGAACTACAGGCACCCGCCACCACCCCCGGCTAATTATTTTGTATTTTTAGTAGAGACAGGGTTTCACCATGTTAGCCAGGATGGTCTTGATCTCCTGACCTCGTGATTCGCCCGCCTCAGTCTCCCAAAGTGTTGGGATTACAGGCGTGAGCCACCGCGCCCAGCCTTGCAGACAAGTTTTTAAATCACTAGCTCATTCAGGTTTTAGCTCAAATATCATCTGCTCTGAGAGGTCTTCCATTATTAGCAAAACCGGGGAAAATGTGGGGGAGAATCCCCCCATCCTTAAATCTATTACCTGTTTTGTTTTCTTTGTATCATATGTCATTATCTAAAGACGTCTCATATATTTGTTTACCGGCACAACTATCTTAAACTTCCCATTAGACAGATGGCGAGCTTCCTGAAGCAGGAGACACTGTCTCATTTACAAGAGCCAAAAGCAGTGTTCAGTAACTCTTAGATGAGGGATTTGCCATGTGGGATAACTCATACATAAGTCAGTTTTCTCCATTTTCATATCAGCCAAAATAAAAATCTCTGAAGTTATTAGTTTGATGAGTATAAGAGCAAAGAATCAATAGAAATGATAAAACTTATTAACTAGCCAATACTTCCCTGAATTAGTCTCACTTCAGAGAATCAATACCCCAGTGGGCTCTTAGTCCATTTGGGCTGCTAGAACACAATATCTTAGACTGAACAATTTTATAAACCACGGAAATTTATTGCTCACAGTTCTGGAAGCTAAGAAGCTCAAGATCAAGGCACCTGTAGATTCATTGTCTGGTGAGGTCTCACTCTCTGCATCCTCACAGAGTTCAAGAGAGAAACAAATTACCTTGGGCCTCCTTTTTAAGGGCACTAGTAACATTCATTCATTAGGGCTTTGTTCTCATGGCCTAGTCACCTCACCAGAAGCCCCACCTCCCAACACCACTATACCGCAGAGTAAGTTTCAACACATGAATTATGGGGAGATACAAGCAGTCAGACCACAGAAGGCTCCCATTTTAGTATTTGTTTATCTTTAACAGAATTATCCATATTTGTATCTGGTTTTCTCACCAGACTATGATGTCCTCACAGAAGAGATCATATTCATTTGTGTTTTCCCAGAGTAAATTTTAGTGCTGTGATACCTTTTGGGTATTCATTAATATTTATCACATAAAGGTAAGTTACTTTTATTATCAAATTATTAATGACATTATATACAATAGGAAAACTGAAAGCATCCTTTTTTGTTTCTTTAATTTTTTCCCTGTCTCCCCAAATACTTCTGAGAGAATAACGTGTTCAGATATCACCATAATTTGAGAGTGAGACAGGGTGAATGAGAGGAAGTTAAGATGACAGAGTTCAGAAGAAGAAAATCTAAACCACAGGTTATTATAGTGAACATAGGACACTATGAGTAAAATATATATATATTTTATAAAAAGTTTTCCATAATGTTTCCAAAGGTAATTTCCAATGTAATTTAATAAGATTTCATTAAATATGTATTATTTGCAAAGAACTAGTTAAGGCACTGTTGAATGAGGTTAGAGAAGAAAAACATAGAGTTTGCTTCAATTTACCTATGCTCCAGCACAAACAGATCTAGAAACCCACAGCATACAGCACAAAAGTAACAGATTCTTGCTGGGCAGGTCCATAAAGACATCCCAGAAAATGTTTATTTTTGAGTTAGACACTAGAGGATGAGTACATTTTCTTTGACTCTGAAGAGGAAATCCAAAGCTAAAGTACATAATGAGCAAGTTGATGATGATCAAATAAAAAAAGCAAATTGATATTAGGCAGCCCATTTGAAAGTTGGGAACAATTATTTCATAGTAATAGATACATTTATACTAATGAATTGCCTAAATTCTTTTGAAAAATAGCCTAGTAATATAAATTATATTTTACTCTACTTCCACGTTTTAAATATATTTTCCTGAATGCATCATGTCCTTATCAATATATACCATAATCAAGCTGAATAATGCTATTTTATTATATATTTTATTATATAATATATACAGTTACATTTAAATATTTTTTCTCATATCTAAATCTCAGGATATATTTTAAGGAAGAAAAATATGTTTCCAGGTCTCTGCTCCCATTTCTTGCTTTCTGAATGTATACACTGCAGATAGATAGATGGAAATAGTATCCATTGATTTATAATTTGAAATAATAAAAACAAAATGTTCTTTAATTCTTTACTTTGACTTCTTGATATAAAGTTTATCAGTTGAGAGTAAAGTGAAATGAAGCAAAAGTTTAAAATCATTACTGAATAGGACACATTGTACTGCAATCTGTGTTTAGATATTGATTCAAATCAAAATGTAAAGGTCAAGTGTTAGAAGTGTCTTCAAAACAGTTTATAACTTGCAGGTTTTTTATTACAAGTCAAGTTGAATGACTGATATTTACACATCTGATCAATAAACCTAAGGTGCTTTTTATAACCACTGTCATTTGATATTATTAAGTATATAAAAACTACTAATCTCTGAACCACCTTTTATATTACAGTGAAGTGCTGGCATTTTCAAATCTTAATTAAAATTAGATCACATAACACAAGTGACCTTAATATAGTAATAAGGACCTTTAGGAGTAAAACAAGGTGAAACTAAAATTTCATAGAACAGACTGTGTCTTTAAGAGACCCTTATTTTTTTTAAAGCATTATTTTTTGCAAACTGTATTTGATCATATCACTGTTTAATTCTATTTTAGAATGAAATGACTGAATGCTGTCAAATAAATCTCTATCGTGTTACAGGAATTAAATGGATCTACAGACCTGACTTAAACTCCTTGCTAACTCAATATTCATTCAACAAATATTAATTGAGCATCTTCAATGTGGCAGTCAACTGGGATGCAGCAAGAAAGACAGATGTTCTCCCTTCCCTGAAGGTAATGGCAATATAGTTAGGCCAGGCAATTAAACAAGTAATTAAAATCCAACATGGCAAGCATTATAATGATGGAAACATAGAGTTCAAGCTCTGTATTGGAAAAGCTCCATGAAGGGGGACATTTCCAAGATGGAGCTCAACACTAAACAAAGAGACAAAGGGGACAGCGTGTACTTATAGGTACAGAGGTGAAAGAGAACAGGCACTGCGAAGGAACTGAAAACAAATTCCTTATGGTAGAGCAAAGAGTATAAGGGGTTCAGTGGTAAGACTGGTAAGTGAAGGCTAGATTTCAAAGAGGTTTGCAAACTATGTTAAGGTATTTACAATTCTTCCCAAAAGTGACAAATAGTCACTGGGAAAAAAAAAAAAAGTAAGGTAACAGAGTGATACATAGTAACAGGTAATATTTGTGGAGTGTATTCCAGACCTTGATATGAATGGTTTACATGCATTAACTCCTTTAATTTTCAAAGTAACCCAGCAAGGTATAATTTATTATCATCTTCATCTTACAGTGAGAATACTGAGACTCGTAGAAGTTAAGTAACTATCTAAAGGCTAATTAGCTAACATAGAGTAGAACCAGGGCTCAAGTACATGAATTCTGGTTCTGGAGAAAAAGAAAAGCAGAGATTATTCCAAAGATATTTAAAATGATTTCCTGATTAGCTAATGCCAGTTGACGAGAAAAAGAAAGAAGTGCAATGCGTAGAATTTGGGGTAGTCAAGGAGGTAGCACTCACTTCAAATGGGAATTTTGTTTTTCAAAAGGTAGTGGGCATAAGAGTATATGTGTGGGTGGAGAGTATGAGTAACACATTAAATTCAGGTTGCCTACTTTGAATGAAATATACAGTCTTGCACTGAATAGTGATGTGTTGCTCAACAATGGACCATGTATACCATGGTGGTCCCATAAGATTAAAATGGAGCTGTCTTATTCAGGTGTACTAGCTTTTATCTTTTTATCATATTTTTACTGTATCGTTTCTGTGTTTAGATACACACATACTATTGTGTTATAATTGTCTACAGTACTCAGTACAGTAACATGCAGTACAGGTTTGTTGCCTAAGGAGCAGTAGGCTGTACCACGTAGCCTAGGTGTGTAATCTGCTATCCCATTTAGGGTTTCGTAAGTATACCCTATGATGTTTGCATGACAGCAAAATGAAGCATTTCTCTGAATGTATCCTCACTGGTAATGCATGACTGTAAGTGAATGGCATCTAGATGGGCCTGAAGCTTATATAAGATATCTGATATTCACATATAGTTCATGAGATAGTTTGGATATTTTTCCTTTTAAATCTCATGTTGAACTGTAATCCTCAATGTTGGAGGTGGGGCCTGGTGGGAGATGTTTGGGTCATGAGGGCAGAGTACTGTCCTCACATAGTGAGTGAGCTCTTGTGAGATCTGGTTGTTTAAAAGTGTGTGACACCTACTCGACTCCCTCTCTTGCTCCTGCTTTTGCCATGTGATATGCCGGCTCCTGCTTTGCCTTCTTCCATGAGTAAAATCTCCCAGGGCCCACCCCAGAAGCTAAGCAGATGCCAGTGCCATGCTTGTACAGGCTGCAGAATCATGAGCAAATTAAACCTCTTTTCTTTATACATTACCCAGGCTCAGATATTCCTTTACAGCAGCAGAAAAACGGCTTAATACAATGCATGCATCATAAATTTAAGTAGGCTTATTAAAGCCATTGATATATCTGAAATTACCCAGATAAACTGTGTAGAAGAATAATTGATGGTACAGAAACACTAACAAAATAGAGGGGCAAATGAAGTAAGAATAGTTGACAATGAAGATGAAAGAGTAAGCAGTCAGAGAGTGTGGTATCACAGATGGAAAGAGGGTTTTCCTTGGTTTCAAAAATAATCATGAAAGTGTCCAAAATTCTTCTTTTGAACTAGAAATAATAACTTTATTTTTGTTCCGGGTAACAGAGTGATTGTAAAACAAAAAAGAAAACCACAGAGATACTGCTTTTGAGGAGCAATCAGTACAATTTCATGTATCAACACTTCAAAGCAGGACATCTATTCATTTAATTAATATTTCTTGAGCCCTTAACACATGCCAACACTGTTCCAGACCCTTGAGATACATCTTAACAAAGCAGAGAAAAAATAATCTTAGAACTGAACATTCTGGCAAAGGAAGCAAATAATAAACCATATACTGTTAGAAGATGCGATGTACAGTGTGAAATAAAAGAAAATAGACAGGATAGGGGGATCTAGAATCAGGGATGGTGTTGGGATAGAGGTTGGCTTTCAAATATGATGGTACAGATGGGCATCACTGAAAAGGTAACAATTCAAAAAAGACAAAGGAATTAAGAGAGTTAGCCATGCAGGCATCTGGAAGAGAAGCATTCCAATCAGAGAGAACAACCAGAATAAAAGTCTTCAAATGGAACTTTTGAAGGGTTGCATGGTCCAAAACCTTAAAATGGCATGTGTCAGGAGTAAAGCAAAGGAAAACAGTAGAGGTGGGAGCTGGGGCTCAACCACTTCAACTGAGATGCTGAAGAATGGTTTGCAAGTGAAGATTGGGAATTCAGTTACAGATATGGAAAGTTTGAGGTGTTTATTACACAACAAAGTGAAGCTATTGAGAAATTGGCTGGAAAATTAATTCAGGAGTTCAGGAGAATGGTCTGTGCCATGGATAATATTTGTAGGTCATAGACGTATAGGTGGTATGTAAATCAATGAGATCACCAAGGGTGTGAATGTACAAAGCTTAGATAAGAGGACTAACTGTTGTGCTAGGGGGCACTCCAAGCTTAAAGGTTTGAGGAGAAGAGGAGGAACCAGCAAAGGAGACTGGAAAGAAGTGTCAATTAGGTAGGAGAAAAATAAAGTGAGTTGTCCTGAAGAGAATATATCAAGGAAGAGGGGGTGATCAGCTGTGCTAGATGTTTCTAATTAATCAAGTAAGGTATGGACTGACTACCGACTGTTGGTCTAGCAGCATTTAGAAGTCATTAATGACCTCAACAAGGTCAACAAGGGCAGTTTCAGTGGTATAGTGGGGGCACAAGCCTGAGGAGGTGAATTTAAGGGAGAATGCGAGGAGAGGGATTGGCAACAGCAAATGTTGACAAGTGTTGTCAGAATTTCAGCTGCAGTGGACATACTAGCAGGCAATCAGAAATTTGAGCCTGGAGCTTGAATTAAACAGTAAATATTTGGAGACCACTTAATATGTGCTATATACAATTTAAAAGGTCCTGAAGATATAGAAATAAAAGTGGCACTGTTCCTTCCCAAGCAGCTTATTGATAGAGGGAGTGAAGAGACATTAAAATACAGCTTGATAATTGCTGTGATAGAGGAAAACTGAGAGTGTTGTAAGTTCACATAAGAGGTCATTCATTCAGACTAAGTGGGACAAAGAATGCTTCCTTAGAGTAATTGACGTATGAAGTGAGTGTTGATAGGTAAGTCAAAGTTACTGGAACGAACAGAAGGAGAAAGGAGAGCAAATCTAGAATTAATCCAAGCAGAAGGAGCTGTGACTTATAAAGGTACAAAGACGCGAAGTGAAAGTATTTAAATCCTCTGGCAGTGTAGGATCCGAGGAGGAGCCAGTTAAAGGGGTGAGAAATTAGCAACAGGAGTCTGATATTCAAGCACTGTAGTTCAGAGAAGGATTTTTTTTTTTTTTTCTATAAGGGTAAAAGAGAGTAAGGGACAGGCTGAATAGGGTCAAGTCATGATCAAATTTGCATTTTTAAAACATTACTCAGACAGTACGTGGAACATTTTGGAAAATCATCTACACAAGGATAATAGCTGAAGTTATAAGAATCAATATCCGAGGAAAACAAAGTTTGCAGCCAAAGTCATTTTGCAAAAAATATGTCATGACCCTGGTCAAAGGTTTTTAATAGTACTCAGACGCTTCATTTTTTTCCATAGCCTTCTCCCTCAACCCACTGCTTCAGGCATATTTGTCTTCCTTCTATTCCCTGAACTCTCCAACCACTTGTCACTTGACCATCTCGGCCTTGGGTGACCTTTGATCTTGGAATGCTCTTCTCCAGGTAGTCACATTACTGAATTGCCTATCACTTCCTTATAAAGTCTTCCCTGATCCGCATGAAATGAAGTAATCATAAGGTCATATTTACTCATTTGACTGCTTGAATTCTTTGAACAGCATTTCTGCAATCTTATTTTATTACTTTGATTGATTGACTGATTTACTGGCTATTTTTCTCCATAACTCCAGCTGGCTGAACTAGGGTGTGAGCCCTACGAGACAGAAACTCTATCTGTCTTCACCCCCGAATCCCTGCACCTGAAACAGCGACTGAATGAGCTCAACAAATGCTGCCTGATTGAATGAAGGAATAAATCTATGCTTTTCTTAAAGTATATATGTTTACTATTTTTTAATAAAAAATGTATTTTTCAGACTTTGAAAAGGAGATACTTGTTGGAAAGTCTGAAAAACTGCCACAGCCTAGCAGAGCCAATTAAATGTAATATGATATCCTGGATAGGATCCTAAAACAGAAAAAGGACATAGATAATAAATTTAAAAATCTGAATGAACTGTGGACTTCAGTTAATGATAATATATTAACATTCGTTGATTAATTATTATAAATATACCATACTAGTGTAAGATGTTAACAATAGAGGAAGTTGTTCATGTCAATGGGAGGCATATGGGAACTTTCTATCAGACTTGATCATTTTTTTAAATTTTTTACATACAAATCTAAAACCGTTTCAAAAAATAATATCTATTAGTTTTAAAAAGACATATTTATAAACAGTTTTAAATTACAGAAGTATATATGGTAAAAGCTGAAATTCCATTTATAGAACACCGTAAAACTCCACACACAAAAAATCACTTTTGACAGTTCACTGTGGATCTCTCTAGACCTGTAAATATTTACGCATTCATGAGCACAAACTCAGTCCGTACAATAAGGTTGTTATCTGTTGTTTTTGGCTTGCTTGTTTATTTTTACTTGAAAATATATCACACCTATCTTTCTAAGTCAACATAAGTTCTACCTCACTGTTTCTGAGGCTAGGAAGTATTCCTTTATTTAGTAGTTTATTCAACCGATTTCCTACTGATGAAGACGTAAGTTGTTCTGTTGATACAAACACTACCCTACTCTAGCTTGTGATCCTGTCTACACATTTACTCTTTTCCAGGGCAGAATGCTACCCCATTGTGTGGGTCGGCCACAAGTTACCCCCAGAGACTTTTCTCTCGACAAGGAGAACAACACTGTTTTTGTGATTGTATGACAAGATTTATAAAGAAACAGTATAAAAATATAGATGTGTGTAAACATAGTCTTCTCTGGTAAGATATTTAAAAAGCTAACAGGCCGGGCACAGTGGCTCACACCTGTAATCCCAGCTACTTGGGAGGCTGAGGCAGGAGAATCACTTGAATCCGGGAGGCGGAGGTTGAAGTGAGCCGAAATCGCGCCACTGTACTCCAGCCTGGTGACAGCAAAGAATCCTTCTCAAAAGAAAAAAAAAAAAAGGAAGAAAAAAAAGCTAACAGTGATCATGCTTTGGAAAAGGACTGCTTAAAGACCGTGGAGAGAAAAGAGGCCGGGTTGAACTACGCAACCGCAAGGGGGCACCACTGAAATAGACAACAATGTCAGTGGCGTGCCCTGGAGTTAGTAATGCAGAGGTTCCACAGGGAGGGAGAAATAATTATTTTCTACCTTTAGAATTTTATACCATGTGTCTATATTAGCTATTCAAAAAATTACTTAAAAGAAGCATTGAGAAGTTCAAATAGTTTTTTTAAAGTTTTTTTTTTTTTTTTTTTTTAGACAAAAGTGATTAATCTCAAACTATGACTAACAGAACAAGTAGAAGAACATTGTTATTTATATCTAAGGTTCAAAAGTTACCTTTGTATTGTCATAAATCTATGGTAGGTTATTACATTAAAACTGAGTAAGATTTCACTGTTACTAAATAAGAAAAAGAAAAAGCATTTTCGTTGCATCTGAGGCTGCTAGTTGCCCAATATCCCTCTTGTGTTAGACACAGAATCATTGGACATTATGCCCAGCTGCGAAGCTGCACCTATTAATGAAGTGTTTAACTATGCAAATAGGGTAGCCCACATAATATAATAAGAAATAGTTTGGAGAGACTCCTGGAAAGTACTAAAAGGGACAAATCCTTCCGGTACTTATCCTTTTCCTTCTTCCTTTTGGAAGATTGTCATGACATGATGATTGGAACTTAAGTAGCCATCTTGTCATCTTGGGGATGGAAACGCATGTGCTAAAGATGATGGAGCAAAAAACCAGATGCAGCCTTGGTCTCTGATGATTTCATGCAGTTTCCAAGCTAATCTTGGACTGCCTCATCTGCATTCTTCATGTGCAAGAATAAAGCCCTGGTTTGTTTAAGCTACCATAGCTAACTTTCTGTTACTACCAGCTGTCCAAGATTCATGTATTAAATAAAGGAAAACATAAAAATTGTAACTCTGGGAGCAGTCCTAAAAAATCATTTGTTTGGTTCCATGCCCTCAGACAACTACTTTACTGCAAATTGGACTTCAAAATTTCCATTTCTTTTCTGATCTGTACCAAAAAAGTTAATGACAGTTTCAGAAAGTAGTATCTTAAATCTGTAACGCTTTTTTTTTTTTTTTTTGAGATGGAATCTTGCTCTGTTGCCCAAGCTGGTGTGCAATGGCGTGATCTTGGCTCACCGCAAACTCCGCCTCCCGGGTTCAAGCAATTCTCCTGTCTCAGCCTCCCGAGTAGCTGGGATTACAGGCATGTGCCCCCATGCCCGGCTAATTTTGTATATTTAGTAGAAAGGGGTTTCTCCATGTTGTTCAGGTTGGTCTCGAACTCCTGATCTCAGGTGATCTACCTGCCTCGGCCTCCTAAAGTGCTGGGATTACAGGCGTAAGCCACTGTGCCCGACATGTAATGCTGTTTTTAATATCCTTTGCCTTTTGGTTAGCTATGTAACCATCAAACTGTTAAAGAAATGGAAAAGTAAATTGATGTGTATTCTCTTGCATTTGCATAGAAATAGTATCTATTTATATTCTATGTATTTAAAACTTTTCTGAAGGTAAACTTATGTTCAGAAAGCATTGATGCATAGAATGGGCTTTAAGTAAACAGTTTTACAATTACATAATGGCCCAGACTTTGATCAAAAAAATAAATGAGAAGAGAACACAAGTTGGTGCAAAGAAGAGAGAAAACATTTTTGTTTTAGATGACAACATTTTATTTAAAAACAGAAAGACACTTTTTTCACACCCTCATTAGAATTACTTCCTGAAGCATTCACAAACCATGTGTATACAAACAGCAGCTGGAACATTTGTTTATTTACAGGAAATGTACAAAACAAAGGAGGCAGAAATGGCTTTCTAAAGCAGCCATTTCTATCTAACCTGACACATTCGCCAGGGGAATTGTGAGAGATTCCCAGAATGATGTTCTTTCCACGTCAATGCAGAATCTCCATCATCAACATCTGTCACTGTCCTTTGGAAGTTTTTAAATCATTAGATTTACAACTTGACCTGTTCAGATTTTTCAATAATACCTGTGTGAATTACTCTGCTTACATTACGTATGATTTTACTCTTTTGATTCAATGATGGCTTTGTATGTAGTAGCGTTTAATGTCTACAATTTATAGAAAGGAATTCTTATAACCATTCTTTATCTGAAAAAAAACTACAGTACTCTGGTTTTGTAGATAGAAGTCACTTTCTTTGATCTCAATATCTTTTAACAATAGGTTTAGGGCATCAGAAACATGCAGGGTGCAGATTTATATTTTCTTTCTTACTGACATAAATCAAGTGCAGATTTATCAAGCTGTGAAATATATTAAGTTCACAGGGTTTTAACAAAGGGTTACCAAACCACAAGAACCTGCTGTGATTCAAACTACTTTCAGATGTCCTTTTAATTATATTAAATGAAAGTTTGGGTTGGCTTTGATGCTTATGGGCAAACATCTAAATCTCTTGAAAGAGCTGCTAAAAGTACTCCCTGTTGCTGTGGTTAATATACTACATTGTATGCACACTGCTAGCCAATTTATTCTAGCCACTTTAACAAGGATATCCAGCCTGACAGGCCACACAGAATAGTATCACAAGTCAAGCAAAGCACAAATCATTAGAGGACTCTGAAAGTTGTTTGACATGCACCACAGAGCTCTTTGTCACACAGCCAATTAAGTGACCAAACAAGGAACTTGAAAATACTCATTAATTTCTTCCTAGCAGTATAAATGGAGCTTAGAATCCTTCTTGTCTTATGCACCAAAGGCACACAAGTAAAACTGGCATAATTCAATTTGCACTTTGTCAAAGGCACAAGTAGCAACTTTGGTTCACAGCAAGTGTGCATTAATAATACAAAAAAATTGAAAAGAATGGGCAAAAATGTTTAGATATTGCATGTAATAATGTAGACATGTGGGCTTTGGAATTTTTTTAATTATCAAAAGTTAACATTACTTTTATCTTTGAAAAGCTGTATCAGCATTTCTGAGCAGATTCAGCAGCACTTCACATCATTTCATCCTCTCTGCAATAACTTCAGTTGATTCCAGGATACCATACTCTCCTGGTGCTCCTCATTCCTTAAGGCTGTTTTTTAGTCTCTATTGCTGACTTCTCTTCATTTCCCCAACCTCTTCATGTTACAGAGTCCTGGGGCTCAGTCCTAGATTCTTTTCTTTTCTCTCTTTACACTCATCCCCTTGATGGATTCATCTAGAACACTGATTTCAAATGCCACTCTAAGCATAACACTACCAAATAATTATTTCCAGGCTAATCTCACAAATGAACACCATGATTGTATATTTAATGACATATTTAACATCGATATTGCATGTCTAATAAGAATCTCAAACTTAAAACATGAGCCATAGTGGAGTTCTCTTCCTGACCCTCCCAAATTGGTTGCAGACAGACCATCTCAATAAACAGCCACTTCATCCTTCCAATTGCTCAGGCAAAAAACATTCTGTCATTTCAACTCCTCTTTTTCTCTGAAAACTCCACACAATCTCTTAGTGAATCTTATTTCATTTTTAAAAAAATTCTGAATCCGAATAATTACCTCAGTATGCAAACTAATATACTAATCCAAGTGGCTGTCATTACCCATATGGTCACCCAGCTTTGGCCCTTACTTTTCTTGCTATTGGCTACTCTCTACTTGTAACACACATCAGATAAGTATCCTCTCCTCAGAAACCTGCAGTGGTTTGTTTACTAGGCTTTTCTGAATAAAAGCTGAAGGCCTTACAATCATCTATCAGAATCTGAGCCTTGCGGTACCACAAGCTCACACCCTGTGATCCTATTCTTTTTCACTCTGTTCCAGTTGCACTAGCCTCCTTCCTTACCAACAAGAATATTTCCGCTTCAGGAACTTTCTGTTCTCTCTGCTAAAATGCTCCCTCCTGCATATCAGCACAGTTGACTCCTTTATCTCCTTTTGAGTTTTGCTCAAATACCACCTCGGTAATTCATTTCATGCTTTCTTGCTTTATTTTACTCTATAGCATTTATCATCATCTGGCATACCATATATTTTACATATTCAGTGTATTGTTCATATTCTTTCACTAGGATTTTCACCTTAGAAGAGAGAAGAGAGTGCAGGGATTTTTGCCTATTTTGTGTACTGCTGTACTCGCAGAGCTGATAAGATTATACCCGGCACATGTGCTTAACTAGTAATTCTTAAATACGTTTGTTGTTCACTATGTGATGCTTTCCCATTACTAGGATATAGTATTATATCATACCATATACATAAAATATATTACAGTAATAAGCTCTCTATGTCCTATATACCTATATAGTATATATAGTATACTTTAGTATACTATAATAATGCTCTTTAAGCGTTAAAAAAATCACATAGACTACCTGCCTTTCAAAAACAAAAGAAGAAGAAGAAAAACCAGGTGTGTGATTTTTTGTTTTAAATTCACACCTGCTTAATGTTTTTTTTTTATTATTTTTTTCTGATCAGTTCTCAACCGAGCTATGCAAGTGACCAAAACAGATTCTACACAATGACTCAAAGGAATCACATCAGTACCTAGATGAACTTATATTTTCCATTAAGCATGGTCGACTGCAGACTCTCTAGCAAGTACACACTGCCTCTGAGATTTGGTGGGCAAAAGAAACTATTGATAAAATGAAAATATTTTAATAATGAGGAAAATGTCCTGTCTTAAAAGTAGTAAAAAATAAACACCAGTAATTCTTAATAGTTCCTGCTAAAGAGGAGAACAATGCTGACAACTATTACTATTTTAAAAACAACAATTTGAGGTTGAAAGATAAGGAAAAAATGCAAACCTAAGTTCTGGTCACATTTAGAAAACATAAAGGCAGTTGTTCTTAAGCTCTTGGAGCATCATACTCTACTCCCATATTCTCATGAAAACCATGGACCTCTCTCTGAAACTACATGATTTGTACTGGTTCATGAATTATATTTTAAACTTTCCTCTGCCCCAATCCCATGACTACAGTCAAGAACTTCCTCAATTCACAAATACTAGCATGGCAATAGTAAGAAAGACAGAAAATAACAAGTGTTGGTGAGGTTGTGGGACAACTAGAATCCTCT
>NW_016810766.1:2240142-2243110 GCF_001698545.2 Rhinopithecus bieti | reverse complement strand
TCTTTTTTTTTTTTTTTTTTTTTTTTTTTTGGTGAGACGGAGATTTACTTGAGGCCCAGGCTGGAGTGCAATGGCATGATCTCGGCTCACCGCATCCTCTGCTTCCCAGGTTCAAGCGATTCTCCTGCTTCAGCATTCCAAGTAGCTGGGATTACAGGCATGTGTCACCAAGCCTGGCTACTTTTGTATTTTTAGTAGAGAAGGGGTTTCACCATATTGCCCAGGCTGATCTCCAACTCCTGACCTAAAGTGATCCGCCTGCCTCGGCCTACCAAAGTGCTAGGATTACAAGCGTGAGCCACTGCGCCCAGCCTGGAATCCTCATATATTGCTGGTGGAAAATGGTACTGTCTCTGGAAAACAGTTGAACAGTTCCCCTTAAACATAGTTACTGTATCTTTCTGCTGGTTTTTTATTCTCTTAAGATGAAAACTTTTTCATCAGAGTTTCTTCTGAAAATAAAAAGACCTCAAAGCAAATTATATTTGGATATGACCTTAAGATGACAGCACAAGATTACCACATAGCCATTTTACCTCTGTCTCAAAAAAGAGATTAAAAAAAAATGTCTTACTGCATTCCATCCCTGGAATACAGTGCAAAAAATCAATAAACATAAACCTAATGATATATCTTGCCTCCTATCACCAAAAGATGAGATCAGTCCTGCTAATAACAGTATCTCAGAGATTAGGAGCACAAGCGTCTGAATTAGAAAGACTTAGCTTTGAATTTAGGGCACCCTCAATTATTATTGTGCAATTTTGTGAAAGTCATGTAACCCTCCCTGGGCCTCCATTTTTTCATTTGTAAGTTAAAAATCACAATAATTATATCATATGGTGGTTGTGAATATTAAATAAGAATGTATTCTAATTGCTCTGTACAATAATGGCACATAATTAATGCCTAATAAATAAATTTATTTTTATTTATTTTTATTTTTTTGGAGATGGAGTCTCACTCTGTCGCCCAAGCTGGAGTGCAGTGGCACGATCTCAGCTCACTGCAACCTCCACCTCCCGGGTTCAAGCAATTCTCCTGCCTCAGCCTCCCGAGTAGCTGAGATTACAGGCATGTACCACCACACCCAGTTAATTTTTATATTTTTAGTAAAGACAAGGTTTCACCATGTTGGCCAGGCTGGTCTCAAACTGCTGGTCTCAAGTGATCTGCCCGCCTTGGCCTTCCAAAGTGTTAGGATTCCAGGAAATTAATTTATTCTTAACGACAAATCATTGTTAGTCTTAATCATGGTGTTTAAGCAGCACAGGACACATGCCAGGAGAGAAGCAATAGTACCATCAGTGCTATTTGTGTGACCTTGGGCCAGTACACTATCTCATCTTCATCTATAAGGCCCCTTCTGGTAATATTAAATCACGGCAACTGTTTACTACGCATGTGTAACACAAGTCTTACTTGTTTTCTCCAGTAGAAAACTGAAAACTCTCTGCCTTTTCTTGTTTTTTTAAGAGACAATGAGTCTCACCAAGTTCCCCAGGCTATATTCGAACTCCTAGGCTCAAAAAATCCTTCTGCCTTAGCTTCTTGAGTACCCGGGGCTCTGTAGGGCCATGTCATTGTGTCTAAGAAATGGAAGTAATATGTTTTACTATGACATATATCAATTTATATCTTATGATACTCAACAAGAATTTTAGTGTAATCTAAAATTATAATTACAATTAAAATATGCATATTAAACTCAATTTTTTTTTTTTTTTTTTTTTTTTTTTTGGTTAAAACTCTTGGGATGCAAACATAATGGCTTTTAAGGAGATTCACATATCATTTAAAATATCACACCAGCCACTTTTAATTGTACAACTACAGGTCAGTTATCATAGTTGACAAGTGATAGTTAAAATTTCACTGTGCTATCATTTGTGTGTGAGATAAACAAAAGGTTAAAAGTAAGAAGATACAAAAGGTAAGTCTGGATAATTCATAAAATAGACACTGAACTTCTAAGTAATTGAAAGCTAAATGGAGTTAGACAGCCAAAATCAACCCTAAAAGATTCATTGCTTGTGTCTATGAAAAGGCCATATATTTAAAAAAAAATTATGATGACTTAGAAATCATCTTATTTCAAATTTAATGCATAAAGCACTTCAAACATATTTCACACCTATTTCATAGATAGCTCTGAATGTACTCTGAACATAGAAACAATAGGAAACATAAAACAAGTCTTTAAAATGTAAATAGACTAAAGTTTAAAGGATTAGTCACTCTGGAATTTCATGGAATAATGATCTACATTAAGAGGAACAGAGGTAGTGCAATGTATTAGAGAGCAGAGCATTTCTGATTCACCAATATTCTGTTTGTATTTGGTGTTATAATGTTTACTCAGTAGCTGAAACATTTATTCATAGTCAGTTATAACCAGGAAATCAACCATTGAATAAACTGCTATTAATTTTGCACCAGAGATTCATGTTTGAATGACCATGCATTTCATAGGTTTAAATACCAAAAGACTAATTATCCCAAAGGCCCCATTAAAAGGATAGCATAGATTGCAATCAAAAACAATCCTAACATTGCTCAGTTCAAAAATGATCTTCAGCTTTTGATGATAAAGGATATTTTTATTTCTCTACCTATTGTACTCACTGAGAGTATAGGTCATATATACATATATATTTATATATACATATATATGTGTGTATATGTATATAAACACACCTATATGGACCTCGCAAGCAATTTTCCCCAAAACCTTAGAAAAATAAACCTGAACAGTTTCTTATACACAAAGATTCATTATTTTATAAAATAAAACAAAAGTTAAAAGTTTATCTTCCTAATCTCTGTTCAATGTTGAAATTTTCTTTTTCCTTTTGAATAGTATTTTCACAAAATGCCCTTATTAGCCTTATTCTAATAGCTTCACTTCACATTCAACATGAAATGTGCAAGAATAATATTTTTTTCATTCTGTTTTTTTTTTTTTTTT
>NW_016810766.1:2223431-2237282 GCF_001698545.2 Rhinopithecus bieti | reverse complement strand
ATAATAATTTATAATCCTTTGGGTATATACCCAGTAGTGGGATGGCTGGGTCATATGGTACATCTAGTTCTAGATCCTTGAGGAATTGCCATACTGTTTTCCATAATGGTTGAACTAGTTTACAATCCCACCAACAGTGTAAAAGTGTTCCTATTTCTCCACATCCTCTCCAACACCTGTTGTTTCCTGACTTCTTAATGATTGCCGTTCTAACTGGTGTGAGATGGTATCTCATTGTGGTTTTGATTTGCATTTCTCTGATGGCGAGTGATGATGAGCGTTTTTAAGTTTCTAATTGCTCATTCTGCAAAACAATGCTGAGATTAAAGTAATAAGAATTGATGAGACTCAGAACATGTGACTCCAAAATATGGCACATTGGCATTTGAGAAAACAGCAAAAGCAGGAAGGTAATTCTCATCTTCACCCTGCCTTTTTCTCCTGATGCAAATCAAACAACTGAGCAAGAATTTTCTAACTTTCCCTTGAATCAGGTCATAATATTCTCCTTAAAGAATGTCCAATTCTCAATTCTATGCTACCCAGAAGGACAGTGGAATGTGAATATTCAGATCATTGGAAAGGCATAAATGAACAAATTAATTTTTAGCGTTTACATCAACCTAATTTACATCTCCCTATACCTGGAAGGAAGGATCTCAAAACACAGAGATGCCCAGAACAATCTGAACAAATGCCTTGCTAAGTTCCCCCCAATGTACTACCATTAGATAATTCCCCCTTTGTCCAGTTGCACTTTCCCACGACTGTCTCCTCTTTATCAAACCTACATATAAAAAATACAAGTTTTTCTGTTTCTTGGGGTCATTACCAAATGCTGCTATCTCACATAAAACTTATACAAAATAAATTTTTATGTTTTTCTCTTGTTAACCTGTCTTTTGTTATAGGGGCCTGAGTCATGAACCTAGTTATAGATCAGGAAAAGAAATACTTCCTTCCCTACAGAAACCACACATAATCATAATAGACACCTTTGGCCAACTACAAATTTAGCCAACTTATAGGGAACATTTGTAATGTGTTCTTGTGTTGCTCAGGAGACTTGGAAGACACCAAATCCAATCAAAGTGATCAGTATACATTTCCAGAATGAGAGTATATCTAAAGAAAGTTGAGTCTACTCAACTGCATTTTCATTCCTCTGAAGTGTTAGTGTACTAACATCTATTAATCAATGTTTTCTCCTAGATAGTAAAATCCTAGACAAGGACTGTATTATATTTGCTTTGTTCACTTATAATTGTTGAGGATATGAAGATAGTCATGTACAGAATTTACTAACGGCATAGCTGCAAGAAAAAGAATTTGTCAGCCAGAATTAAGCAAATGATTACAGCTGGCACACAGAGATATTTCCATTCATTAAAAAGTCTACTGTATTGTGCTTTTCACAATCTAAGTTTGTCCCAAGCCTATCCAGTTCCTTTCGCTATGATTTTATGCTCATTAAGTCACTTTCTCATTATAAATCCAATTCTCAATTCTATATTACCCAGAAGGATAGCAGATGTGAATATTCAGATCACTGGAAAGGCATAAATAAACAAATCGATTTTTACTATTTATATCAACCTAACTTAAGAATTTTGGTTTAAAGAAGTAAACACCCTGATATTATGTTCACCTTCAAATTAACTGATGAAGTTTTGTTTTTAAACTGCCAATCTCATACCCATTAATTTGGTTCTTGAGGGTATCTCTTTATAAATGCAGATGGACTTTCTCTTTTAAAATGCTGTGAAATGTATACATGTAGAATAAAGTTTACAGCCAAACATTTTCATTGTTCCTCCTGCCTTCTTTGTTTCTTTCCTTCATTTCTTATAAAACAAAACAAAACAAAACAAAAACTAGAGAGCTTGCTTCTGAGGTTGTTCTCTGTCATACAAAATCCATAAACATAGGTATGGTTTATTGCTTATAAATTACAACATGCTTACAAATTAGAGCATGTCAGCCAGAAACAAAGTGCATTTACATTGGGATTACAGTTTTCGCAATAAGTAAGAGAGTAAGATAGTCACAATCATGCCTTGAGCCAATAAACAGCTTTACTGAGGAACAGAAGCATGATATTTCAAGTATCCTGGATTACTTGTTGTTTTGTAAGACTGATTTAGTTTCATTTCTGAATGACTTGCTACTCAAATATGGGCTGACCCAGTGAAAAAATGAAATGTTTTCATACCCACCTCTATGAAAAATAAATAAGGATTTTATAGATTGGGATTTTATAGATTATACCCAACTCACCTCTTAGTGATGATGCAAAAGTTCACACCTCAAGTTGCACCTCCTTCTTAGTCTGTGTTCCTCTTGTTTGACAGAGCATTGGCCCTGCCAACGCTTTTATGTTTTTCTGTTCCCACCCTTCTGCCCCTCCATGAAATTCCTTTATTTCAGTAAGGTACATTATCGTTTTTCTATCAGGTGTCCATGCATGCCATCACAACACAGATATTCAACAACTTAACACATTTATAAAAACGCAGAAAGTACCTGGACATAGGCTCTGCAAGAGCGCTCTCTTTTCTGAAGCTGAATCCATTAAGACAGCAGATTAAACACAGAATAGAAAAAACAAGTTAGTGACAGAAGAAAACAAGAAAAATAAAAGAACACATCTACACAAAACACCTTATTTTGTCATTCACTGCTTTTCAGAAGAAAATGAAAGCTAAGCAGCAGCAAAATGTAAGCAAGCAATGGCTTGAAAAATAGTAGCCAACATCCTTTCAGAACAACCTAAGTGAAAACTGTATGGTACGAAGTTGTTAATGATAGCAAGAAATCTTTGAATACATTTAGTAGAAATTAGTAAAAATCAATATACTTCATTCATCTGAAATGATTCATTTCACATTAGGTTAGTTATGAATTTATGGGTGACAAAGACATGAAGTTAAGGAAATTACATCAAAAGTTTGGAACCCATTTTTCGAAGATTATTTGTGGTTTACAGATAATATAAATGGTTAATGTGCACCACAAATCATATGTTCTTCATATATACAAAAACTTCTGTTTATCAGGAAAAAAGAAATGCCCATTCATTATGACTCTTTGATTCTAATGGGCACATACTAGAGGTAACTAGCTACTGATTAAAAAAATGTGATTATTCTCCTGATTAATCACTGCTTTTATTTCTTGAAGAATTTCTTTCGACAGTTTTGACCAAAAATCAAATGATAGAAACTTTGGTGGGATAAGAAGTATATTTCTGTTTGTTTGTTTGCATAGAGAGTGATGTCTTTCTGGGCAAAAGGTTAGCAATAACTCATGTTATGTCCCAAACATTATTTCCTGGTGATAAAATGAATAATTAATAACAGTTTATCCACCATGTTTAAATAAATGAGCTAAAATTTCATAAATTCACTTGTGGGTTTTCCTCTTCTTTCCTATATATATATATTTTTTCCTTAGTAGCCTTGATTGTTGAAGGAGAAAATTACCCAGTTTTAAGAAGCAGTTACCCAGATGCCTTTTGTGTGGCTTATACTCTCCCAACTCTAATTCATGCATTCTTCAATGAGCATAGAGCAGTTACTCCTCTAAAGAATTAAGTGAGGAATGAATGCAAGTAAATTACCAGGGCTGTCATTTGGATCACTGACTTGCATCATAGTTTGCAGGACTCTAACCCTCCAGAATTTCAATATAGAGCACAGTTGATTTGTACTGAGTTGACTTTTCAAATCTGATGGGTTATAACTGCTTCAGGGAAAGTGGGAACCACAGGAAATGAGAGCAAGCCAGCAAGCATGTGAATAACCTTTGCCCTCCCTTCTCCTTACCCCATCATGCAAATTAACATATGACAAACCACATTATATAAACAATTGAAAAGAGCCAAATGGGTAACAAAAGAAAGCATTAAAAAGCTTCACAAATGGAAATTTGCCCATTATTTAGTTATTTGATATTCAGAGTAGGCAAGCTGATTAGCTGTAGCTAGTTAGAATGTGACATTAATTGCCAGCTTTACCTGATATTGTCAGACATCAACACCATTTTTAAATAAAGATACAAAGTACTGCTATAACAAGTCATGTTACGGATATGACTTGTTTTTTTGTAAGACTGATTTAGTTTCATTTCTGAATGACTTGCTACTCAAATATGGGCTGACCCAATGAAAAAATGAAATGTTTTCATACCCACCTCTATGAAAAATAAATAGGGATTTTATAGATTGGGATTTTATAGATTATACCCAACAAATTTTATGAAAACTTTAAAGACATACACACACACACAGACACACACACACACACACACACACACACACATTAATAGAAATGACTACATCCAGTACATTATGATAGCAATAGCTGGCAGCAATATTCATTAATAGCATCCAGCCAGTCTGCGCAACAACGCATTAAAATCACAGCATGCCCAGATTGTATAGGTAGCTGTGGATTATATTCCATCAAGCAATTAGTTGTGATTCTATCAAGGGCATAAGTGACAAAAATAACTCCTTTATGCTCAGAATGAAAAAAAATAATAATTTTTATCGAATAATAAAACTGTACCTGTTTTCTGTAGATGAAATTGCAAAACAAAACAAACAAAAAACAAACAAACAAACAAAACTGTTTGCCAGATAAAATACCTGGCTTTTCTGTGTTGAATAATCATTATTTAGAAAATGTATTTCCTTTTGATGAGTGAAATTCTTAACCTAGTAAGACACAGAAGAACTAAACATATTAAAAGACTACTTTGCAGTCATTTTCATTCTAAACGAGAATGTTCTTTTAGTGAATTCCATAGAGGAATATTAATCTGGCAATGTCAAATTCTTCTTTTATAAAGTAGTAAGGCTATCATGGTATTCAAGGCCCTAAAATTCAGTTTCAATCATTGAACATCTCTACTACACAAATGCCAGCCAGTCAGGGAACACATGTCATTTGAAGGTAGCTATGCTAATATGTTTTACCATAGGGTTAATTCACCATGTGATATTTTGTTACATAAGTAAATTATATTATTTATAAATATATAAAATATATTTTATATGCTTATGTAAATAAATGTCGTATTTCATTTATATACCAATATAAATGAAAATTCATAAAAATGTTATTTTCCCTGAAGTGTAAAACATAAATAATTTTTTTACTTAAATTCAAGATTTGCCTGGAAAATATTTAAGCATTTAACATTTTAATGTTAGTGATACAAAATCTGAGTGATTTCAAAGTCAAAAGGAAGCAGAAATTAAACTTAATTACTTGCCTTATGAATTTTTTAAAAGTTTTATTAGGGTAAATTATCTCAGTTTTTAAATAATCTATAATGGATTTAAGAGATCATTCCATCCTTCCAGAAGAAGATCTGTAATATCTCTTGTTATTATGTTCTAAAGTCTTACTTATTGATTAGACATTTGTTTCATTGTCAAATTATCTTAACATAAAAGTTTGAAAGAAAAAAGAAACTGAGTTTATGTACATTAACCCTCTCTGAATTTAGCATACCAGAATAACTGCCATGGAAAACAGAATTATAAATTCAAAATATATAGAGAGAAATCATCATTTACCATTTCTTTAGATTAAGAACAACGTAGTTCTATTATAATGAAATAACAAAGGAATTGAAAATAACTGTTGATTCTCTTTATAATGATTATATTCTATAGAAGGGGGAAAATTAAGCAGTGAAGTCTTTCTAATTTTATGAAAACTTTAAAGACATACACACACACACAGTCACACACACACACACACACACACACACACACACACACACACATAATTGGAGTCCTTACCTTGTTCAAACTCCGGGCAGCGCTATCTTTTCCACCTGGGGTCAAGTTCCGAAGTTGTACATCTAGGAGGCCTACCAGCTGATCCATGGCCCGGACAGAGTAGCTGATGTCCCCAGCATTCAAGTGATTTCTTGTCTGTTCAGCCAGCTCTCTAGCAATGTTGGCAGCTGTCTCACCAGATTTCAACTATAATTTTTAAACAGAATACAAAGGAAAGAGATCTCACATAAATACTTTTATTGGTTTCTTTCAATGATCATGTTTGCATGTAATTGTAATGACTGATTCAAGAAATAGTTGTTAAACTCCATCTTCATCTGGAATACACTCCCCAATTTTTCCTGCGAATTCATATTTTTCTTCAAAACTTGACTTTAAACTCATGTCTTCAGAAAGTTCCTCCTGAGGAAACTTACTTTGAAAATTCATGTTTACCTCAATTATCTATTTGGGTAGTTAAGTCTAAGGTTGCCCTATGGTTTTCTCTGTGAGTTTCTAAAGTTGACTTAGTTGCTTGTGTGTTGTGGATCCCCAACCACATTGTAAGTTTTCAGAGGCACGTACACATTTTCCTTTGTGTCTAGTTTAGCACTTAGTTCACAGTGAATACTCATCAGCTGCTAAGCTCTGTGAAAATTCTACCAGAAATAAAATCTGGGCTTTTCAAAGTGATTTTCGTCTTCTTACTAACTGAATAAGGAATTTCTCTCCCGGTATGTTATTGCTTAGTTTCCAGTATTTTTTTTCTCTGAAAGTACATGCTGATTTTTCAAGTACATTCTACAAGAATATGTCAAATTGTCAACACTCCAAAAATATTAAAATAGATAAAGACCTAATACATCATCATCACTAGAACAAATTTGTTAGCCATGGGTAATTCAAAGATAGGAATATATATTAATTGGTAAGAAAGTCATGAGAAACAAGAAAGAAGAAACAAGAATGAGTAAATAAGTGTAATTTCCCAAGTCATACTCTTCTTTGTTTTGAAATTAAAAAAGTAAAACAGGACTATCACACATTTACACTAAATAAATAAAAGTGTCCAAAGTAAAATAATGAACACCTCTATTTCACCTTTCTATATTCTCACTTTCTAGAGAGTATTTATTTATTTATTTATTTATTTATTTATTTATTTATTTTTGAGACAGAGTTTCGCCTTTGTCACCCAGGATGAAGTGCAATGGCGCAATCTCTCGGCTCACTGCAACCTCTGCCTCCCGGGTTCAAGCGATTCTCCTGCCCCAGCCTCCCGAGTAGCTGGGATTACAAATGCCTGCCACCACACTCAGCTAATTTTTGCATTTTTTAGTAGAGATGGGGTTTCACCATGTTGGCCAGGCTGGTTTTGAACTCCTGACCTTAGGTAATCTACCCGTCTCGGGCTCCCAAAGTGCTGGGATTACAGGCATGAGCCACCGCGCCCAGCTTTTTTTTTTTTTTTTCCCTTTAGTAAGACAGATCTCACTGTCACCCAGGCTGAAGAAGTTCAGGGGCACAATCATAGCTCATCACAGTTCACTGTAACCTTGAACTCCTGGGCTCAAGGCATCCTCCCAGCTCATCCTCCAAAGTAGCTGGGACTATGGGTGTGCACCCACTATGCATGGCTAATTTTTTTTTTTTTTTTTTTGTAGAGATGGGGCTCCTGGTCTTATGCTATCCTTCCACTTTGGCCTCCTAAACGCTGAGATTATAGTTGCAAGTCTCTAGGAGTTTGTTAATAATTTGATGTTATCTTTTCAAACTTTAATCTGTCCTACTGTCAGAGGCCTTCCAACCATAGTAACTGCATTTTGAGTGAGGGCTAAGAAAATGAGGCCGGGACTTGCTGACTTGCATTCTCAGAAAGTTAGGCATTCCTAGTTTCTAGATATTTATGGTTAAGGGAACAAACTAGTAATGTTTGCTAAACAGACCCAGCCTTGGGAGATATCACGATATCTAGAGAACAAAGGCATTCCTAATTTTGCTTTAAAGACAGTAATATCAATTTTTGCAAAATATAGTAATTCAGAAAAGTAGCCGGGGGCGGTGGCTCCCAGCACTTTGGGAGGCTGAGGCGGGCGGATCACAAAGTCAGGAGATCGAGACCATCCTGGCCAACATGGGGAAAACCCGTCTCTACTAAAAATACAATAAATTAGCCGGGTGTGGTGCCAGATGCCCTTAGTCCCAGATACTCGGGAGGCTGAGGCAGGAGAATGGCATGAATACGGGAGGCGAAGCTTGCAGTGAGCCGAGATCGTGCCACTGCACTCCAGCCTGGGTGACAGAGCAAGACTGCCTATCAAAAAAAAAAAAAAAAAAAAGACAGAAAAGAAAATTAACGCTTTATCACAAACCCTTGGAGCACAGCACATCTCCCCAGTATCTCTTTTTATCTCGTATATAAATACACACACACACATACACACACACACACATATACAAGCACTGGGCTGGGCACGGTGGCTCATGCCTGTTATTCCAGCACTTTGGGAGGCTGAGGCGGGTGTATCACGAGGTCAGGAGTTTGACGCCAGCTTGGCCAACATGATGACACCCCGTCTCTAGTAAAAATACAAAAATTAGCCAGGCATGGTGGTGAGTGCCTGTAATCCCAGCTACTTGGGAGACTGAGGCAGGAGAATTGCTTGAACCCAGGAGGCGGAGGTTGCCCTGAGCTCAGATTGCACCACTGCACTCCAGCCTGGGTGACAGAGCCAGACTCTTACCTCAAAAACAAACTAACTAACTAACTAACTAACTAACTAACTAAATAGAAAAAATATACGTACACAAGCATTTTACCTAGGGTGGATGCATTCCTCCTCTTACTTTTGGGAACGTCCTACACTGCCTATGGAATAGCTATCCTTTCACCACTGTACTTTCTTAATCAACTTGCTTTTGCTTTGCACTGCGGACTCGCCCTAAATTCTTTCTTGGGCAAGATCCAAAAGCCCCCTCTTGGGGTCTGGATCCGAAGCCTTTTCCTGTAACATCATTACTATTTAAATATATAATAGTGTCATTATGTGCAAAATTATTTTCTTCCCCTTTTTAAAGGCAGTCCAACACAGAAAATGGGAACACAAAGAGAAAGCCATACTCTCTGTAAGTTTTTTCACTAATGGGTATTCAGAAAGCTAAAAGGGGGACAAGTAAAACTCTTCTTTAAATAGGTAGGTTATCGGTTATCATGATCTACTTGGGATGCTTAGCGTTTGTATCAGGATTGAATGTTAAAGAAACAATAAATTAATTAAACTGATTAGAATACCTAAATTATTTTCAGTCATATTCTCATGTATATAGAAAAGCCTAACTCAAAAAGTAAAAACAAAACAAAACAAAACAAAACAAAACAAAAAAGGTTTAATATCATTAAGTGGTGGCAAGGGTTTGTTTCAACGAATATCACCTCCATAAACTACTATTGGTAGTGTGTAGTTGTATTGTTCCTATTACAGTAAATTACCACTGTCCATTAAACTTTGACATGTGAAGACTGTGTAACTCAAAGTATCAACCATAAGAAATAATCCCACAGATATACAAAGAGAAATGTTCAAGGATGTTGATTCCAGCTTGTTTATGACAAACAATAAAATGGATTATGATTATATAAAACTCTGCAGGCAGATTCATACCCTGGAATTTTTTTTTAAATTTTTTTAATTAAGCCAGTCAAATTTGGCAGTGAGGAGGTTGTATAGCAAGTATATTGACATTAATGTTAATAAATTCTGATAATTCACTACTATCTGATCATCTGATCCATGAAATATTCCATACCATGAAATATTATCCAACAATTTAAAATTACGAATGAGATCAATAATGTGAAGATTAATCTTCAGGCTATATTGTTGAGTTAAAATAAATGCAGATATGAAAGTTATTTACATACACATGCTAATAAATATTTGCATGCTATTGAGAAATATAAACACACTACATAAGTAACTGTAAATATGCTACTTGGGAAAAATAAATAATATGTACAATATTTGTGTTTATTTATATATGTGCATTTCTATATATTTAAATATATAGAACAAAGCCTAAAAAGGGAGAATCAAAAGAAAAATCCCTACCTATACATGTTAAATTTTACCTGAAAAAAAATATGTTAAACAATATGATTTATATAATCAATACTTTCTATAATTTTTTTTTTTTTTTTTTTTTTTTTTTGAGACAGAGTCTTCCTCTGTCTCTGAGGCTGGAGAGCAGTGGCATGATCTCAGCTCACTGCAACCTCTGCCTCCCCAGTTCAAGAGATTCTCATGCCTTGGTCTCTGAGTAGCTGGGATTACAGGTACATGCCACCATGCCCAGCTAATTTTTGTATTTTCAGTAGAGATTAGGTTTCGCCATGTTGGCCAGGCTGGTCTCGAACTCCTGATCTCAAGCCATCAGCCTGCCTTGACCTCCCAAAGTGCCGAGATCACAGGCGTGAGCCACTGCACCTGGTCCAACTTTCAAGAAATTCTTAAAATAGAAAATATCAGGACTGAGTATAAGAAATTTGTAAAACATGGTCAGGGTCTTTTTACCTAAAATACTTGTAAGACTAAAAGGAATACATTATAGGGTTCAAGGATATGTATGTAACAAATTCAATGTAGATCAAAGTAGCACTCGTGGCCCACTGGTGGGTCATGAATGTACTTTTAAGTGTTCATAAGGTGATATAAATGTGATTAAAGTCCATACATTTAAATTTCTGTACATAAATTAGGGCTACTTACTGATATTATAGTAAATCAAGTAACACATTCTAAAATTCAGTGTTCATTAATTAATTTAGTGAGATGCTAGTATAGTGTAAGTATTCAAATTCAATATTCCATCAAGAAGTCTGGACACCTGATACAACTGATACTTTGCAAAACTCCCCCACTGGGCATAGAGATATCTAAGATAGCTGGAATTCCTATAATTTTCCAAAGGGACATTATTTTAATTAATGTGCCATTCATAGTGTCTTGCAGGTTATAATTTTTCACCTATTATACTCTTATAATAATGAATATGTTTGTAGAATTACTATTGTTTTATTTTGTTAATCATGGGTTCTTATGTAATTATTTTGTTATTATTATTATTAAGTTTCTTTCTCTGTCTTTGTCACCACACAATATCACTTCTATAAGAAAAAAAGTCAGTTTGATGGACCTCTGAGGTTTTATGATTCACTTAAATATACTACAGTGACAAAAGTTTGAGATCTACTAAATTAGGTAATCCTTTTTTCTTCATCAATACATCTTCAAAACTAAGGATACAAGTATAGACTTTAGTTACATCTATCGGTGATCATTATGAATAGCAAAATTAGTCATCAAATAGAGAAAAAAATAAAATAATGGTACTGGTATGTTCCTATTGTAATTTCATTTCTTTTTTTTTTCTGTGTAGTTATACAAGTATAGTTTTCAATATGAATTATTACATTATTGGAGTGGGAAATGAAAAGGTGGAAAAGAAGGCCTATGTAATTCCCTTATATAAAAATTTATCAATATAAGAGGGCGGAAAAAAATTAAACATTTTCTTTATGTGCAGTAATGAAAAAGTTGAAAATGTAGATGACCAACAAGTCAAAATGTAATTGTTCTCAATACAAAAGATAATAATGAAGGCCAGGTGCATGGCTCACACCTGTAATCCTAACACTTTGGGAGCCTGAGGTGGGCAGATCACTTGAGCTCAGTAGTTCAAGACCAGCCTGGGCAACACATTGAAACCCCATCTCTACAAAAAACAGCCAGGCAAATTCATCTGTCCATATATGTGTCAACAACAGTGTAGTTTTATAAATCAATAAGTAAAATAAGAAAATCACTAATGGATTCTCTTATAAATAGTAACTGTATTTTAGCATTCAAGAGTGGGCTTTTTGTTGTTGTTGTTGTTGTTTGTGAACGATAAACTTAATCCTTCAAAAGAGCCCTGGAATTCAATGTTTAACAACAAAAATGTTGGAAGGAAAAAAAACTGAAGTGCAAATAGGTTATAAAAATATTTGTAGGCTAGGCATGGTGGCTCACACCTGTAATCCCAGTACTTTGGGAGACCAATGCAGGAAGATCACTTGAGCTCAGGAGCTGGAGACCAGCCTGGGCAACATAGGGAAGCCCCACGTCTACAAAATTAAAAAAAAAAAAATTCTCAGGGCCCACAGTGGTCCCTGCTACTTGAGAGATTGAGGTGGGAGAATTGTTTCATCCTGGGAAGTTAAGGCTATAGGGAGTCATGGCCATGCCACAGCACTCCAGCCTGGGTGACAGAGTACAGAGTAAGACCTTGTCTTTAATGAATAAAGAAATAAATATGTTTATAGTAAAATATGACAAGTACCTTTTAGGGTAAAATAAAACTGCTATAACAAATTATTTTCTGACCCTCTATTCTTTTTTTTTTTTTTTTTTTTCTGTTTCCCAAGCTGGAGTGCAGCAGCACAATCACAGCTAACTGCAACCTTGAACTCCTGGCCTCGAGCAGTCCTCCTGCTTCAGCTTCCCAAGTAGGTGGGACTACAGGCCCTCTCTTCATCTTAAAGTGAATAAATCATAGCAAAAATGTTTCATTCTTTCAATGATTCTTTGCACACTTGTTATTTCCTGAGGAAATAAAGATGAATCTTATACAACTCTTGCACTCATGGGGTTGGGGTGAGGTGCGTAAAAGATCATATGAGTTCACAACAATTCAGTTGTTGTGACAGGAATGTGTATGAGGTATTATGGGAATAGAGAACAACCAGAAAGCTGAGGGACGGCAAGAAGAAGTAACCACCAAGTGAAATCTTAAAAGATAAGTCGAGGGATACAAGGTACAACGGAATACTAATCGGTGCTATTGAGGGGAAAGAATAAGCCAAGAATATGATACATAAAAAGTAAGATCTAGAATAAACATGGCTTGAGTAGACATAGTACTAGGTACGATAAGAAGAAAAAAACATTTTTTACACTTTCAGAATCCAATATTGCTACCTGCATATCCGTATGTTTTTGTCTAGCTATCTCCATCTGCTTATCCATCCATCTATTATTTCAATGATTGTTCATTCAGCCTATTTATTCATTTGTTCTTTGATAAACATTTGAATCTCTATAGCCCTGTGCTAAGGTCAGTGTTGAATAAAATGCTTTCTAATGAGAGGGAGTTTATATACTAGCCATGGAAATAGTTATTAAAAATTTAACTGTACAAATATATAATTTTAATTTTGTTGAGAGCAATACAGAATCCCAGTGTGGTAGAGTAGTTTGAAGACATTTTAACCTGGCATAGAAATGCTTCTCTGAGGAAGAATGTTTAATTTGAGATGGAACAGAAAGAAGAAATTAGATTGGGATGTGGGTGGGGGCATCTGGGCAGAGGCAACAGCTTTTAGGAGGGAGGGGCATGCAGTCTTAGGGAAATTGCACAAAGGGCACCATATCTGGAGTTTAGGCAGCTGGAGAGGTGAGCAAGGACAGGATTAAGTAGTTCTGGTTTAGAAGTTATGATGAAGGTTTGGGGAATTATGTTAAGAATAATGGGAAGGTCCTGAAGAGCTTACATGGGATATGCCTAATTAGGTTTGTATTTGAAGTCAAATTCAGGGGAAAGCATTAGAGGGTTCAGGAGTGAATGAAAGGAGACCTGGGTGAGGAGAAACTGCTATGGATTGGGGTAGTGGGTATGGAGAGAAGTAAAAAGCAGTGGCCTGGCCTGAGAGGAATTTACAGTTACACGTGACAGGACTAGTGTCTGACTGGGTGCAGGAGGTGAAGGAAAGGGAGGCAGCAAAAGCCATCCTTGGGTTTCTGGTTTTCCTAACTCCACGGTGGTACCATTAACTGATTTCTCCCATAGCTGCTCCCAATTCAGTTTCATGGCCACATTTTCTGTCCAGCTGTCACGGCCCACATCCTCTCCAGTGGCATCCAAAGTGAATCTCTTTCTGATCACCCTGTTTACTTCTCTTACTCCAGTTATTGTAGACTATAATGATCTTATTTCCATACAAATATATATATATATATATATAT
>NW_016810766.1:2212115-2222024 GCF_001698545.2 Rhinopithecus bieti | reverse complement strand
TCAGCTCACTGCAAGCTCCGCCTCCCGGGTTTACGCCATTCTCCTGCCTCAGCCTCCTGAGTAGCTGGGACTACAGGCGCCCGCCACCTCGCCCGGCTAGATTTTTGTATTTTTGTTAGTAGAGATGGGGTTTCACCGTGTTAGCCAGGATGGTCTCGAGCTCCTGACCTCGTGATCCACCCGTCTCGGCCTCCCAAAGTGCTGGGATTACAGGCTTGAGCCACCGCGCCCGGCCGAGACTTTTTTTAAAACATTAATTTGAAGACATGTATCTATCTTCCAATGTATGTAGATATGTATACAGATATGTATCTATTTATGTATCTATCTATTCATTTATTCTTCTATCTCCTTTTCTCCTTTTTTTTTTTTTTTTTTTTAAATGGAGTCTTGCTCTGTAGCCCAAGCTGGAGTGCAGTGGCGCCATCTCGGCTCCCTGCAAGCTCCACCTCCTGGGTTCACGCTGTTCTCCTACCTCAGTCTCCCAAGTAGCTGGGACTACAGGCACCCACCACCACATCCGGCTAATTTATTGTATTTTTAGCAGAGACAGGGTTTCACCATGTTAGCCAGGATGGTCTCGATCTCCTGACCTCGTGATCCGCCTTTCTTGGCCTCCCAAAGTGTTGGGATTACAGGCGTGAGCCACCATGCCCACCCCTTCTACCTCCTTTCCCTCCATTCATCCATCCATCCATGTACATCCATCAAGACTTCCATCCACCTGCCTATTGCCCTGCCTTTTCCTCTCCCTTTCGCTCTCCTTTTCTCTATCACATTGTTGGAGTAAAGGTAACCTTTTGTACAACTTATGATTTTCCTCCTTTTCCTTCTGTACAAATAACTTTTTTTATTAAATCTCATCTTTATGAATGTATCCAGCTAGTTTATTTGCAACAAATTCCTTTGTGATATTCTAACTTTAAAAGCTTACATCTTCTCTAGTGAAAAGTAATCCACTCTTTAGTGTCACACGGAACTTAATCTCTAACTTCACAAGTACATAAGTGACTCAAATTCGTTTGTGAGTTGAAACCATCAAGATTCTTTAGCTGTTTTCGTCCACTTGGCCTGATTGCTGGGGGAAAAAAACATAATTCATGTTTTCAAGAAAATGTAAATGTAAGATTTCCTATTTTGAGCTAAAGTCAGCAACTTGATTCATTTACTTGAGTATAACTGCTACCTATGCAATCTATAATGGTGGTGACATACAGTGAGCACTGTATGTCTAAAATTTAGTGAGCACTAAAATTAATTATCTACTCTATTTTACAAAAGGGGAAACCAATCCAGAGGTTAATGATGTGTCCACCATAACTCAACAATCAAGATCCTCAGGTCAGTGCTCTTTCCTTCAACATCCTCAGGAGTTCTCCAGGGGCACTGTAACGATGAGAAGGAGGTTGCAATGGTCTGAAAGTTTGTGTCCCTCCAAAATTCATATGTTAACATTGAATCCTCAATGTGATAGTGTTAAGAGGTGGGGCCTGTGGGAAGGGATTAGGTCATGAGGCCAGAGCCCTAATGACTGGGATTACTGCCCTTATAAATGAGGCCCCAGAGAGCTGTCCCTTCCACCATGTGAGGATTCAGTGAGAAGGTGCTGCTGATGAACCAGAAAGCAGGCCCTCACTGGACAAAGGATCTGCCAGCACCTTGATCTTGGACTTTCCAGCCTCCAGAACCATGGCAAATATACTTCTGTTGTTTATAAGCTACCTCGTCTATGGTTTGTATTTTTATTTTAATTTTTAATTTTAATTTTTTTATTTTTTTTGAGATGGAGGCTCACTCTGGCACCCAGGCTGGAGCACAGTGGCACAACCTTGGCTTACTGCAAGCTCCGCCTCCCAGGTTCATGCCATTCTCCTGCCTCAGCCTCCCAAGTAGCTAGAACTACAAGGCGCCTGCCACCACGCCTGGCTAATTTTTTGTATTTTTTAGTAGAGACAGGGTTTCACTGTGTTAGCCAGGATGGTCTCGATCTCCTGACCTCGTGATCTGCCTGCCTCAGCCTCCCAAAGTGTTGGGATTACAGGTGTGAGCCACTGCACCCGGCCTTGTTTGGTTTTTTAACCATAAACCACAGCAGTCCAAGTGAACTCACACTTCAGAGTACATTAATTCACAAAATCCCTGAGAAGAAGAAAACTACCGTTTCAAATATATACTTTTTTTCTTTGCATGTGTTAACTGTGTTTTTTTCACCTTGTTTCCACTGGGGGTAAAAAGCGTTTCTTTGCTTTACGAGTTTGAAATTCACAAAACTATACTGGCAGCGGGGGAGGGTAGCGGGAAGAATGAAACATTAAAGATATCTATTTGACTTCAATTTTTCAACATGGCAGAAGGCAGAAAAAAATCAGTTGCAGAAATGGAAAGAGGTAGGAGATCAGAGTAAAGAGTGTGTGGGAAAAAGGAAATCAAAGAGGGAGGAGAGGGGAGGTGAAGGGCAAAGGAAAGAGAAGGAGATGGTGATACAGGAATTAAAAAGAAATTATTTAGGCAGATAGGGTAAGAAAGTTCTCAGTAAGGTTTTCCTTTTAATGAAAAGCAGCCCCAAAATCATTTCTTTTCTAACAAAGAGTAGCTTGTAAAATTGAGCTGCAGACGTAGAAAGGCAAGCTAGAAGCTTGCACAGGCGAATGCTGGCAGCTGTGCTGACAGGAGAAGGCTACCTGGGACTAGGCATGTTCAAAATGGCAGCTCCTTCCCTTTGCCAGCCACGTGCACAGTAAGGAGCAGGCAACATGGCAAGCCAAGTGGAAAGCCTATTTGCATAATAAGGTTAGTGTGGTGGGGCATGATGGCTCACTCCTCTAATCCTAGCACTTTGGGAGGCCGTAGCAGGCAGATTGGCTAAGCTCAGGAGTTTGAGACCAGCCTGGACAACATGGTGAAACCTCATCTCTACTAAAATACAACAAATTAGCCAGGTGTTGCAGTGTGCGCCTGTAGTCCCAGCTTCAGGAGGCTGAGGCAAGAGAATTGCTTGAACCTGGGAGGTGGAGGTTGCAGTGAGCCAAGACAGTGCCAGTGCACTACAACCTGGGTGACAGAACGAGACTTCATCTCAAAAAAAAAAAAAAAAAGAAAAGATTAGGGTGAGGTGGCTAGCCTTCCAGCCTTCCCCGCAGACTATGTAAACATCACACTTGGTCCAACCAATCTTGGGCCTTACATAAATCAGACACCATCTCCTCAAGCCTGCCTATAAAATCCAGTGCACTACCACTCCGGGTCGGAATTCCCATTTTGGAGCCCCTCTCTCTCTCACAAGAGAGAGAACTGTTTTCCTTTCTCTTCTTTTGCCTATTAAACCTCTGCTCCTAAACTCACTCCTTGTGTGTGTCTGCGTCCTTAATCTTCTTGGCTCTAGATGATGAGCCATGAGCATTTACCCTAGACAACAATGCTGATTCAATGGGAAAAGGAAGAAGGGTGAGAGAAGGGAGTGGAGAAAAGCCAAGGACTATGTTGGGTACCTTCCATTTGCTAGTTCAGGGCTACTCTCCACCCTCCTCCATCCTGCCTTCTGCCTTACAAGGTGGACTTACAAGGTAGTCATTAAGTGTGTCCTTCTTTGGCTTCTGGTTGGGTTTGGCCAGTGGGGTGGCTTGGCAGGTAAATGGATGGTGGAGGGTAAGTAAGGTCAGGGTATTAATTCACCTGGATTCCTTTCTGAATGGCCACCTGGGGCTAAGCTGTGTCCCTTGCCTTAAGATCATCTTTCTTCCCAAGGATAAAGTGCTCCTTATTTTTGGTCACTCCTTTGATCTGGTACTCCACAGGCCTGGGGTTGGGAACAGCTCCTCCCCTGCTCTGGGTTCCTGTTCCATCCCTTGCAGTTTGCCTTTACTGTCCCAATACCTTTGTAAACAAAACCTCCTCAAGTGTTCCATCTGTGTGGACTCTGGTATTACGCAGGTATTACAATGAGAGGAAGGAAATGAGAAAAGGGATGAATTCTATGAAAGACAGCCTGGGTAGGAGGAGGATAAAATATAGACAAATAATCCTATGAATGCTACAACAGATTCTTGAAGTTTTCAATACTAATATTTAAAAGTGTTAGAGTTTTGTGGTAAAGAAACCTGTTCGACTATCATTTATAGTCAATGAGTAGCATAAATATTTGGAGGCATAAAGGACACAACCAAGTAAAAGGGTAGGCAGAGTGTAGAGGGACAGCATAGGTAACTGAGTGTAAGGCTATGAAGCCAGTCATAAGCTATCCATGGTTTAACCAGTGTTGTGGTTAAGTATGATGTCTTCATGAAGGTAGTCTCAACTACCTTTTCCACCACTGACTTCTTCTCCACGAAATACCAGCTCCACCACTGACCTTGGACAAGTTACATAAGCTGATTCAGAGTGCTCAAAAGCCTCTTGCTGTACTTTTTAAGATTTTATAAATTTTTGGGTAATCAATCTAAGGTTTTTTTTTTTATAAGCTCCAGTCACCTAAGTTATTCAAGTTTAAATGTAATGATCTCATAACATAGTTTTGTAGACTCTACAGGATGAAACAAAAATGCCCTGGAAGAACAGGAGGTATTTTTTTAAAAAACAAAAACATCCTGTCTATAAATCAAATGGACAACAGCTGTCTGGTCTTTGAATTATCTTTTGTCCCAAGATTAGCTGGGCTGCAGAGAAAAGAAAATAATTAAGCATCATTATCAGTTAAAGTCACCTAGTAATTTCTACAATAAAATGATCCAACTATATTCAGAAATTATCGTGAAAGCATTCAGCCTTCTAGAAGAATTATTATTGAATTTGTATTAACCCCTGGGCTAAGTATCTAGGGACTGTTTTTAAAGAATTGCTAATGTAAAGAGATATGCTACTGATCTCTTAATCTGATCACATCCAGCAAGAGTTATTTGCCCTGGGGTCTGAGCTACATTGTAATAAAATCAAAGGACATAAAAACTGTGGCAGGAACAGTGCTGAAATTGGAGAAGCATCATTATGAATAGCAACAAGTATGGAGATGCATATGTAAGAGGGTAACTAGAGTCAATATAACCACTATTCTTCCATGATTTAGGGTAAATAGATAGTTATGGCTCATCTGCTAAATGATCTACTGGGTAGATATTTATGGATTATTATACAGTATATTATTGAGGATAAGTCTGGTTAAAAACAAATAGAGAAAAGAGCAAATGGCACAGGCAGGCTTTTAGTAAGGTCATCATTTGTAATATTTCTTGGGAAAATCTCTCTCAGAAATTCCTCAGCATAGCTAATGTGCCATAGAAGGACTCTCATTTTAGGAGTGCATAAATTCACATAAATTGCTATAATAAGGATTCATCCCATAACCCTTTTGGCATAAATGCACATCTGGTCTCTGTTTGTAATGAAATCAATTCAAAGCCCCACAGTGCATTAATAATAAAAATGTCCAACATATTGCAACCAAATAAGCTCTGAAAATTTGAGTCTGCAAGATTCTGTCACACATGTGTATACTTTTAACACTGATAAATGATTCGGTTACAGAACATTAATCAGATGCCTTAAGATTCCAAAGGTAGACTTTGAAAAATTATAATTATTATTTCCACAGGAAAACTCATATGTATGTATGCTAGAAACTTTTACTTGCTTAATTTATAATGCCTCTTGGACTTTTATATCTGTAGTTCACAATACCATAGAAATTTTATTAATAATAAAATTATTATAAGCAATATAAGAGGAAATTCATGGATTTGCACTTTAAAAACAACAAAATTCTAGAATTAGCTCATAACGTATTAGAGGTTGTCATTAAATGTGAAATTAAATTAAAATGGAAGAATTTTCTACATCGATTTTAAAAGAATTCTTGACTGTTTTGTTTCCAACAGCTATCATCAAGAGTAGATAATATAGTTTAGCAAAGACTTTCTTGTTAGTCACAGGATTTACCTTCTGTGTTATATGATTGACCCAAGGAGAAGAACAGTTGCTGAGATCTGGTCCTTGGGGATCCCAAATTCCATCAGGAGCAAGGCATAGATAAGTTGATACACCTATAATAATGAGAGAAATATATCTGTTTCTTTTTCTGAAAATGACTTCACATCCATGGTATATTTAAAATGAGCAAAGGTAAAATGAGATAATTAAATCGACATAATGTTTATTAAAACACCAGATACAGTGCTAGGTAAGCATTTAGCACTAGAGAAATGTAGTACTCCAAACAAAAATATACAATATGTTTGAAGCACTTGTGGCAGCCACATTAGGTATGGGGACTGTTTTGTTTTGTTTTGTTTGAGACGGAGTCTCACTCTGTCACCCAGGCTGGAGTGCAGTGGGAAGATCTCGGCTCACCGCAACCTCTGCCTCCCAGTTTGCCTCAGCCTCCCAAGTAGCTGGGACTACAGGTGCACCCCACCACGCCCGGCTAATTTTTGCATTTTTAGTAGAAACAGGGTTTCACCATATTGGCCACGTTGGTCTCAAACTCCTGACCTCGTGATCTGCCTGCCTTGTCCTCCCAAAGTTCTGGGATTACAGGCACCATGTCCAGCAGGGGACTGTTTTTAAAAAATTTCATGTGTGAGATGATGTGATATGTGCCTCCATGGAGCTTAGTGCTTGACTTTGTAGAGGAAAGGTAGCAGCTGAGCCTTAAAGGAATAAGTGTGAAGGTTTTTCAGGAATAAAACAAGGTGGAAAAGGACATTCCAGGTGGAAAAGGACATTCCAGGTGGAAAAATATATGCTCTTTGGGAAACCTCAAGTTTTTTTGAACTGGGGTCTACTGGACTGGGGAGTTGTATTTAATTAAAGTGGAAAAGTAAACCAGATCATAAACTCCCTTGTCTATCATCTATGGGTGCTGGAAAATCAATGAGAATATTAAAAGAAGAGATAGATGATGAGCAAATTTGAGTTTTGGAATGATATTTCTGGCAAGAACATGGAAGATGAATTTGAGAGAGTAATGGAGTGATGGTGAGGAAGCTATTGCAATAATTCAAGTGAGAGATTGTGGGGGCCTAGACAAAGGCATAACAGAATGGACAGAGATGGGTAACAATGAGACTGGGGTGTATTGACAGTAATCCCTGAGGGCTTCAGAAAATTTCTTTTCCAGTTGTCACAGACAAATAATGACACATTTCTGCAGAGCAAAGTGCTTTCAAATAAAATGTTTCACTAATCTTCAAAACAAAGTTCTGCAGTAGGCGGCTATTATTATTTTTCTTTTAGAAGTAAAGGAACTGGCCGGGCGCGGTGTCAAGCCTGTAATCCCAGCCTTGGGTAGGCCGAGACGGCGGATCACTAGGTCAGGGATGAGACCGTGCTGGCTAAAGCACTGGTGAAGACCCCGTCCTATAAAAAATACAAAAACTACGGCGAAGTGGCGGGCTGCCTGTAGTCCCAGCTACTGCGGGAGGCTGAGCAGGAGAATGGCGTTGAACCGCAGGAGGCGAGCTTGCAGTGGCTGAGAAACGTCACTGGCACTCCAAGCCGGGTGAAGAGTGAGGACTCTGCTCACAAAAAAAAAAAAAAAAAAAAAAAAAAAAAAAGAAGTAAAAGGAACGAGACCTAAGAAACTAAGGAAACAGAGCTTAAGAGAGAAGGTGGCTCCCACGTTCTCTGATTCCAGGATCACAGAAAACTTCATAACCACAAACACACAAATAAACATTCTCCCTCTTTTTCTTAAATAAAATGAATATTTTTGAATGTTTTTAAATATTTTGCTGAAAAAAGTGTATTTTTTATAAAATCAAGATACTCTTTGGTCTTCCCACCCACCATTTCCTATACCACGGAATATGAAATGATATACCCATATCAGAACTTTCTAAAAAAAACTTTTTTCCTTGAAGTATTCAAATCAATAATACCCAAGGAGAAAGTCCCTGAGAATGCAAGGTGACATATATTGTGAATTTCTCTTATTTACATATTTTAGAGAATAATGCAAACGTGACAAGGATTCATTTACGAATATCAATGTATGCAACAATAAGAAAATCAGAATGCCTTTGCTTAAGCAAAATTAATAATAATATGGTTACCATGTGAAGATATTATGAATTATATCAGTAATAAAATAGGCAAAGAAGGCCGGGCGCAGTGGTTCATGCCTGTACTCCCAGAAATTTGGGAAGCTGAGGCTGGCGGATCACCTGAGGTCAGGAGTTTGAGACCAGCCTGGCCAACATGGCTAAACCTGTCTACTAAAAATACAAAAAAAAAAAAAAAAAAAAAAATTAGCTGGGCATGGTGGTGGGCACCTGTAATCCCAGCTACTCAGGAAGCTGAGGAAGGAGAATCTCTTGAACCCTGGAGGTAGAGGGTGAGCCGAGATCATGCTGCTGCACTCCAGCCTGGGCGATAGACTGAGATACCATCTCAAAAAAAAAAAAAAAAAAAGGAAAAAAAGTATTGAGTTCTTATCTATCCCCTAGAGGAAACAATGCAAGATTGTTCTCTGGTGGATGCATGAGTGCTAGGTTGACTCCTGCAGCGTGGTCCCCAACAGTGTTCGGAGCCTTTGACCATCAGAGGACAACTACAATGGCTGATAAAAAGGAGAGTCAAACGTTCTCTTTTGTAACATGTTAGGTCGTTTCCATGATAAGCTTCTAATATAGAAGTCCTGGACCTCATTTTCTGCAATCAATATCTGATGGTTGGTGATAAGCATGAGACTAACTCCCAGCAATCAAGTAATCCCCTCTGGACTGCTGCATAGAAAAGCCGAGCCTCTAGAGTAGCCTGAACATCTACAGCCTAACTTTACCTTGACCCAGAGACTACGAGGGCAAAACGCAGATCTCACAGGTTACCTGTGACTTAATCAGGTTACATTTTCAAATTGGAAAATAGATAGCTTTAAATTGTAATTTAGCTGAGTTCAGAATTTAGTTAAATGTCAAGTAATAAAATATGCTGTAATGAAAACAAAGAAAGAAGAAAGATGGGAGAAAGAAAGAAAGAGAAAGAAAAGAAAAGAAAAAAGAAAAGAGAAAAGAAAAGAAAAGAGAGACAAGGAGGGAGGGAGGGAGGGAGGAAGGAAAACGAAAAGAACACTAGAAAATAAAGCCAAAGTAACACAACAGTTTTAACTCAGTGCTTTAGCACAGACTTACCTATAGTTCCTGCAGGGCATGGCTGCTTTGCTATCTGTCCTTGACGGGTCTTAAACCACATGATTTCTCGGGCTTCCACAGGCTCACAGCTCTCTTCGAGAACTGGGATTTGGGACGATGCTGATGGAAGGTGTGTGGTCATGTCATCAAGCACCTCAACAGCTGGAGATGGGGTGCTAGTACTCCGGTTTCTTCTTCCTGACACTGACAGAGTGGTACTCCTTCCTGGGCTCAAAGTTGTGGTCCGAAGGGTGGTACTGGTGGTCGTGCTTCCCATGCCAAGGGGTCCTGTGGTAGAGATATCTGAAATAAAATTAGAAAGAAAACACCTACATTGCTTGTTCACAGTAGGACCTCAAGATGTCCTAACACTTTAGAAATTATTTTTATTTGACTGTTGAAAGGGCTTTAAAGCTCTAGAAGTCCTCATCCTGATTTTCATTTTAAACATGGCAAAAATAAGCCAATACCAAGGTATCAGGGTGCCACTTGAGTATCAAAGCGACCAACTGATCACTGCCAAACACAGGCTTTTAATGGTTCTAGAAACTCAAATCCTAGAAAACAAAATTACAGCACAACTCAACTCTTCATTCATAAGCTTCTTAATGCTTCCCAGCCTTTTTGACAATTGGAGGATTAAAACTTTAAGCCCTCTCCTTAGAATTATCAAACTTTGTATAGAAGAGGGAACTATATAAAATTTTATTTTCACATGAAGTATAATTTGGATTTCTATATATGCAGCAAACAGGGGAGAGGCCAAAAAAAAAAAAAAAAAAAAAAAAAA
>NW_016810766.1:2198344-2211988 GCF_001698545.2 Rhinopithecus bieti | reverse complement strand
AAAAAAAAAACAAAAAAAAAAAACAAACAAAAAACCAAGAAACAGAAATTACACTGCTGACAAGCTAAAAAATAAAGAGCAATTCTGAATATAGTCTCCTTAATCACAAACTGGAGTAGCTTAGTGGTCTACTTTATTGCTCTTAGAACAGACTCACCTTCACACAATTTTCAAATTTGATTTTTATTAATATACAGTATAAGTAGTTTCCAAATGGTTACAAACCTAAATTATCCTCTAACAAGATTTTTTGAATGGGAAAGTGTATTCCAAGTTCCAAATAAAGGTAGTTAGGTTCTTTGTCAGGTAATTGAACCTATGTTTCCAAGGAATACGCATACTATGGAAATAACCACTGCAAAGAATCATCTTTTTGGGAAAATATATTCATATTCTCAACATGGGAATGCAAGAGTATGCTTGTCCTTCCTGTACACAGACTGCATTCCTAGCTGTAAGATTAGAAACTACTGCTAACCTCACTTACTGGCAATAAACTGTAGGGATATTGGCTCTAGTCTGATTCAAGATCACTCATGTTGAAGGAGATGTAGGGCATTCTGATATGAGCCTCTAGCTGTTTGTAATTCATTTTCTACTTCCCTTAAAATATCTTCACCTCTGCTACCCCAAGGAAGTCCCAGGTTCATCACAATGTATTTGATGTATATAAAGCTTCCAAAGAAACAGGATAGAGATGGTGAAGGGATGGGATATTTTTGAACATTTAATCACTGACACTGCAGTATTTTCTGAAGTGATGCTTTTTATTATGCCATTTGCCTCTTTCTTCAATTTTCCCTCCCACTCTTCTCAGCTCTCCTTCTCTTTCTCTCATGGTCCCTTTCCATATGAATGGTAATGTTCAGAACTGCATCTACTCAAAGTTCATACAAGAAGGCAGAGTGTCTTATTTTCCCTCCTTCTTCCACATATACTATAGATCCCAAATAACCAAGTCTTTTTGATTCTGTCTCATGCCTTTATTTGAAATCCACCTATTTTTTTCTTTCTAATCACCACTACTTATGTTCAGCTCCCCATCATCAACCTTTTGTTAATGAAAGCAGTAGCAGAGCAAAATGGCAATACAGTTATTTCAATATTTACTTTTGCCATATCAAAGCTCATGACTCAAAAAATAAAGTTGACACTAAACATATAACACAATCCCAACATAACGTATTTCAAAATACTAAGTGCAATTGAAAGCTTACAACTATACACAATAAAAATGACTCTAATATTTATAATTTGCATATATAATCAATCAAATGTTTTAAAAGAAATATTACCTACAATCAAGAAAATTGAATAACTTAAAACTAAATTTTAGAAAGTATTAGTTTAAAAAAAAAAAGTGTGTCAGTGGTGTCACTGCTGAGATGTAAGAACATTTTGTGCTGATTTTCCAGCTGACAGAAAATCCTTTTGACATCATACTACTTGGGGAATGCGACAGTTTAAATGTGTCCCCCAAACTTCATGTGTTAGAAACTTCATCCCCAGTGCAAGAGTGTTGAAAAGTGGAACTTTTATAAGGGAATTAAGACCTGAGGGCTCTGCCCTCATGAATGGATTAACACCGTTATTGTGGGAGAGGGCTAGTTATCTAGGAAATGGGTTTCTGATAAGAGGATGTGTGTGTTTGGTCCCCTCCCATCTGTCTCCACCCCTCCCACAAACTGTATGCTCTCTTGCCCTTCTGCCTTCTGCCATGGGATCATGCAGCAAGAAGAATTTTGCCAGTTGTGGGGTCCTTGACCTTGAACTTCTCAGCCTCTAGAACTATGAGAAACGATTCTGTCTTTTATAAATTACCTGGTCTTGGGTATTGTTACCATAGTAGAAAATGAACTAAGATAGGGAAGTAGTAAGCCAACAGTTAAAAGCTAGCTCCAACTATTTTCTCTAGCTATTAAAGTTGGAATTATCCTTTAATTCAAACAATGCCAGCTCTCATTTGTACTTCTGAAGGGACGGTTTTGAGCAACTTTTAATTTTTTGACAGGGACTATAATCTTTTCATTGATAATGAGCTACAGTTTTTGTTTCAAACAAAGCATTGCTATTTCTTCTTTGTCTTCTTTAGTTTGATCATGTAAAAATGGAGATTCTTAGCAGTTACCTGTTATTAGTTAAATAATCTCATGCTCAACTTAACTTGTTCAGGAGGCCTCTGAACTAGAGTAAGAATTAATTTTAAAATAGAAGCTCTGCTTTTCAATTGTCTTCTTTCCCTTCTTGAGGATTATGTAGGTACTGACAAATACTTTCTAAATGAATGCACCTTTCTTCGATTAGATATTTTAATTAGCATATAACTCTCTGGGAGAAGAAAAGATTTGTTCAGTAAAATCATTTTCACTATGACAAACTACATAGCTACACACGTAGTGCAAGATTTCTCCAGCCTATTGTCTCAGCTGCACAAATCATGCACAATGGGCCAAGTCACACTACCGCAAGATTTTTGCTGGCTGTGTGGTGTAAGTATTTTAGCATGGGTTTAATAATACATCCTTATCCTCTATTTAAATGATTTACATTTCAGATTTTTAAAGATAATAGAATCAAACCAAACATAATTTAACAACAGCACCAGTACCATATAATGAAAATTAATGTTCTTTCTTTCTTTCTTTTTTCTAAAATTACCCTATTCAAATCATTCTCTACCTTTTTCCAGAGATACTCTTAGGGTATAAATTGGAATATGTTAGTTTACTGATTAAAGTGCTTAAACAGTTCCAATCTGCCCTTCAAACAAAAGCTGAATTGTTTTCTTCATTCCCAAGCCCTTCATGAGTTTCTCTCTCCAACTCATTATAATGCTTTCTCATCTTTTAAGTATATTATTTAAACCATATAAAATTACCAGTGGTTCCCCAGCTGTGCCCTGTTCTTTCTGCCTCAGGGCCTTTGCACATCCTGTAATGTGTTCTTGCCCCCATTTTCACCTGGCTAACTAACTCCTATTTATCCTTTCAGCTTAGCTTGGATGTTATCTCCATCAAGGAGCCTTTCCAAATTTACCAAGACTGGGTTATACACTAACATGTGTTTTGTTAGGATTCATTCCTTAGCTTTTAGCATTGTGCCTGACTAGAAGTAAATGAGCTCTCAGGAAAGGGAGATGAACATCAGGACTAGGTCAAGAAGGTAGTGAAGGGTATAGTATCCCACAAAAAGAGAAGCATCACAAAAGAAGAGAAAGGATAAATAGTAGGACAAGCAAATGGGGTGGTTAAGAGTTTGTACAATTGATAGACTGGAAAATTTATTTCTTAAATGCATTTTACATTGTCCAGGAAATATTCAGGAAGAAAATTAAGCTCCCTTTCCCCCAAATGATCATATCTCAGAACAATCAGATTTAAACTCTTATGAAGCAATAACAATGATACAATATTTTTTTAAAAACTTCAATTTGTTATGAAATACATTGGAAGACTTAGTTTAATAGACATACTAACGTTAGGGATCAATATAGAACTTATTTTCATGGAACTGTGCCACAGAGAGATGTCTACAAGCAGGGTCATACCATTCCATTTAACTTTAAGCAGAATTAAAATCAATTTTAAAGGCTATCCCTGATCCCCCATACCCACCTTTCCATTCACTGCTATGTAAGACTATCGCAGGCTCTGTTCAATGCCAACTTTTGGCAGAATAAATCCTAGTGATAGACATGCTGTCACCAGTGCCCAAGAAAGGATTCATCTTATTGCTAAATACAAGAGAAAAACAAATCTAGATTTGCTGAACAGTCACTGATTGGCAAAGTTCTAGCCCATATTATAGGCTATGAGAGTTTATATTCCAGCCATGGAGAGGTGACATGACACTTTTTTCAATATATACTGCTATTGAATCTTACCTGATGACATAGCTAGCTTAATAAAATTATGTGTTATAAATGCTTTGTATGGTTGTATATCAGAGAAAAGTTATTGTCTAAAAGAAATTAAGTTTGAGTGACTATTTACATACGACATTTTATTAAAGTTTTGCAATTTTCCTTATTTCGTCACTGTTTTTGTGCTCATTGTGCTTATACGGACTAGTATTTTCATAAAAATAACTAAACAAAACTCCTTCTTAGCATTTTACCCTCATAATCGTACTTCCAAAAGAAAATTTTAATTCTCCTGTCCTTTGAAATTCACTGTTCATAACTTGTTTCTTTCTTAGAATTTGATTCATTTTGCTTAATTTTTTTCCTTCAGCCTGCCTTGAAAAGTATAAGCATTATTTTGAATGCTATTACGAGTTATAACTTCTGGAATACAATAATAGAAAACAGTGAAAATAAACACTTGTAAAGTTCTTTACATTTTGCAATTATTATTATTATTTATTTATTATTTTTTTTTTTAGACGGAGTCTCACTCTGTTGCCAGGCTGGAGTGCAGTGGTGCAGTCTTGGCTCACTGAAACAACCGCCTCCCGGGTCCAAGTGATTCTCCTGCCTCATCCTCCCGAGCAGCTGAGACTACGTGCCACCACGCCCAGCTAATTTTTGTACTTTTAGTAGAGACCGGTTTTCACCATGTTGGCCAGGATGGTCTTGATCTCTTGACCTCGTGATCTGCCCTCCTCAGCCTCCCAAAGTGTTGGGATTACAAGTGTGATCCACAACATCTGGCTCATTTTGCAATATTTTAAAGTTACTATCATCTCATTTAATTCAGACCAAAAAACGTGTAATTATTACTATATATTCCTAGTTTTAAAAATGAGAAAATATAGGCTCAAATAGTAAGTGCATTATAATCATACAAGTAGTAACTAAACAGGGATTCTCTGACTCCATATTCCATGTTTTTAATACTGTGCTATTAAAAGTGTCGTTCTCAATGATTTCATGATTATGATTAATTATAAGTCTTCCTTAACACTTTAAGAAGAAGCTGAAGGAAATGAAAATAATCTAGTAAAATATTACTATTCTTGATCACAAACATTTTTATTATTTGGGATGGGCATCTTCTAAAAAAAATTAATACTTAAGAGAGAATATAAAATTATAAAATCCAAGATAGTCTAGGCTGGGCACAGTGGCTCATGCCTGTAATCCCAGCACTTTGGGAGGCCGAGGCGGGCAGATTCCCCGAGGTCAGGGGTTTGAGAGCAGCCTGGCCAACATAGTGAAACCTATCTCTACTAAAAATACAAAAAAATAAAAAATAGCCGGGGCATGGTGGTGGGCATCTATAGTCTCAGCTACTCAGGAGGCTGAGGCAGGAGAATCGCCTGAACCCAGGAGGTGGAGGTTGCAATGAGCCAAGATTGCCCCACTGCACTACAGCCTGGGCCACAGAGCAGACTCTGTCACAAACAAAAAAACAAACAAACAAATAAACAAACATAGTCTAAACTGCACAAGAGAAGAAAGGTTTACCTTCTACACATAAAATGCATTAATTTTCTTTTTTATTCTCCTTCATGTTTTCCTTTGTTCTCTAAATATGTACCTTCCTTCATGGTTTTCCCTTTACAAATCTTTATTTTCCTCTAACTTCACTCTAGTAGACAATCCATTGGCTGACTACAGAAGCATTTCCTTCTCCCCACCCTTCAAGTGTTCGTTTACATCCAAAGTCCATTACTGAAGAAACCTTCCCAAGGGCCTAATAGAGGAAATAAGAAATCTGAAACCATAACAATGCTCTCAGTAGCTTTTGGCTACTTGTACAGTGCCCTGGGTAGAAAGAGGAAATTCTGCCTGAGACCCCATGGCTATCAGTTGGTGGCAGCAGATTTGATTACGTCTAGTTTTTAAAAAGAAGCATTCATATTATCAGTCATGAAATTATCCAGTTCTCTTCGGAATTCATTTTAATACTTGACTCTATGGCCTCCTGAGATAGTGAAACTCCACAGACTATCAGCAATACGAAAGTATATTTATTTTTGTAATTGGATCCATTTATATTTTCTAGTTCTCCTAATGGCTAGGAGATTGAGGAAGCTGTTTTAATAAACATAAAATTGTAGTGGCTATATCATGTAAGATTTTGGGGGGCATTTATTTGTATTATCTGGTGCATATTTAGCCCCTACCATGCCAGAAACTGTGCTGAATGTTTTACCTGTGTACTCTCTAATTTAGTACTCCCAGCAACTTTTTGGTAAGCATACTCATCTTCATTTCAGAGATGAAATAGGTTAAATTAAATAATTTGCCCAAGTTTACATAGCTGGCAATTGATAGGACCACGATTCTAATCCAGGTCTATTAAAATCTCTCCCTGTCCACTAGGCCAATGCTGTTGAAACTTTAACACATATGTAAACATATGTAAACATTTTAATGGATTTGGAAATTAATTTGTCCCAAATACTGCTCACGTATGCTTTTATAGGCTTTACTATGGTCCAGACCTGCTGAGAACTTACTGTGCACTTATGGACCAGGCAATATTCTGAACACTTTACAAGGACTAATCCATTTAATTAGAACAACAAATCTGTTAGAAGGCACTATTAATTATCATTATTTTACAGATGGCAAAACTGAGTCACCAAGAGATTCAGTAATTCTCCAAAGGTTACACATTCATAAGTAGAACAACGGAACAACACGTGCACTGTTAAGGAGACCCACCGTTTTATTATTTATTTATTTATTTATTTATTTATTTATTTATTTTTGAGAAGGAGTTTCGCTCTTGTTGCCCAGGCTGGAATGCAATGGCGCAATGTCAGCTCACCACAACCGACGCCTCCAGGATTCAAGCGATTCTCCTGCTTCCGCCTCCTGAGTAGCTGGCATTACAGGCATGCCCCATCACGCCCGGCTAGTTTTGTATTTTTAGTAGAGACGGGGTTTCACCATGTTGTTCAGGCTGTTCTCGAACTCCCGACCTCAAGTAATCCACCCGTCTAGGCCTCCCAAAGTCATGGGATTACATGCGTGAGCCACGGTGCCCGGCCAGGCTGTTTTCTTACGGATCAAGTTCAGGTTCTTAATATTCCAAGTTATTACAGTTAAGAGTTGGGTCTTGGCCGGGAGCGGTGGCTCACGCCTATAATCCCAGCACTTTGGGAGGCCGAGGGGGGCGGATCACCTGAGGTCAGGCGTTCCAGACTTGGCTGGCCAACATGGCGAAAGCCTGTCTCTACCAAAAATAAACAAAAATTAGCCGAGCGTGGTGGCAGGCGCCTGTAATCCCAGCTACTCCAGAGGCTGAGGCTTGAACCCGGCGGGCAGAGGTTTCAGTGCGCCGAGATCGCACCATTGCACTCCAGCCCGGGTGACAAAGGGAAACTCTGTCTCAAAAAATAAATAATAAATAATAATAGTAATAGAAAGCAGCCTGCTCACTGCAGTTGACAGTAGAGGAAGTAATCTTTACAGAGCTAATTTATTTTTGTTTATGGCATTTTAAATCCCCTAAGTAAGGGTTCCCGACCAACTAAGGAAAAACTGTTGATTCCACAGAGCTTGCTATAGTGTTCAGCATACAAATAAGGCAATAAACAATGAACACACAATAGTGTGAAATAAACTTTCGCATTTCTTGAGCATTTATTATGCACCAAGCAATGTTCTAATGCTCTAGATGCATAACTGAGGCACGGAGAGGTTAAATAAATTTCCCAATCTCATAGCATTCACAAGTGGTAGAGCCAGAATTTTAATGCAGGTAGTTTGACTCAAGAACCCATACGTACCCATATTTTCTGATGAACTGATAAAGGTTTGAAGTAATTTTTAAAAAGTGTCAGAATATGGCATATGTTATATGCCTGTGAGAGAGCTCAGCTCTGGGAATTATAAGATTAATTTATTCCATCCATATTTATTAATCAACTATCATGTGACAGGTATTATATTGGGAATAAAATGTTGAATAATAATTATTATGTTCCTTGCTCTCATGGAAACCTTCTCTAAAAAGCCTTATAGAAAAAGCTACCAAAGAAAATAGAAAATACAAAGAGGAGAAATATACAAACTCTGTTCATTCAGCCTATATTTATTGATATTTGTCTTGCATTACACATTGTGCTGGGTATCAGGGATTCAGAGATGAAGCAAAGAGTACTACTCTTAAGAAGATTTAATAAACTGTATCTTATGGATGCTACAACATCATCAATTATTCTATGTACCACTTAGAAAGAAAAAACAAAATCTCTGTCAATTTAACTCTGACGTGTCTTCAATGGTTAGGCACATCCCAACTCATGAGATGTTAAAGGGTAAAATAATGAGACTATTCGAATTAATGAAAAACTGTAGTAGTAACGGACATATCGCCTTACAATATAATGAAATAAACATTCCATCATTTAAAAGCGATATAACCTTGGACAAATTGTAATGCCTCTCTGTGCCTTAGATTTTTTTCACCTGATAAACAGAGATAATAATATATTTGTATTTATTTGAGGAGAAAAATGTAAATATGCATTTAAAGTACCTAGCAAAGTATATGGCAGAGAAAAATAGCTTAATAAATGTTTTCTATTAGTAGCAATATTGTTATTTATTCCTTAACCAAGAATTATTGATTGCTTACCACATGCCAACTACTACCCTAAATGCTGGGGATACAGAAGTAAACCATGAAAACAACAAAAAATAAAAATACCTGCCCTCATAGAGCTTACATTAGTAGGAGATACAGACAGTAAATAGGATAAAAGAAAAAAACATGCATTATATTAGATATTAAGAAGCGTTAAGGATAAGAAGAAGAAGAAAAGCAGAGGAGGGGGATACGCTGTGTTGGGGGAGGGGAATTGTAGGATTTTTTGTTTTGTTTTGTTTTTTGAGACAGAGTCTCACTCTGATGCCCAGACTGGAGGGCAGTGGCACAATCTCAGCTCACTGCAACCTCTGCCTCCTGCGTTCAAGTGATTCTCCTGACTCAGTCTCCCCAGTAGCTGGGTTTACAGGTACCTGCCACCATGCCCGGCTAATTTGTGTGTGTGTGTGTGTGTGTGCGTGTGTGTGTGTGTGTGATTCTCCTGACTCAGTCTCCCCAGTAGCTGGGTTTACAGGTACCTGCCACCATGCCCGGCTAATTTGTGTGTGTGTGTGTGTGTGCGTGTGTGTGTGTGTGTGTGTGTGTGTGTGTGTATTCTGTATATTTAGTAGAGACGGGGTTTCACCATGTTGGTCAGGCTGGTCTTGAACTCCTGACCTCAATCAATCCACCACCTCGGCCTCCCAAAGTGCTGGGATTATAGGCGTGAGCCACCATGCTCAGTTGCAAGTATTAACTGGATGTAAAGCATAGCCTTACTGTTAAGATGACAATAAAGATTTTGACAAAAGAAGCCAAATGAGAGATGTAAATAACTTTTTAAGCAGTGGGAATAACATCTGCAAAGGGCTAGACACAGTGAGGCAGCCATGTGGCTGGAGCATAGCATGTGAGTCATATGAAAGGCAGTATGAAATGAGGACAGAGAGATGATGAGGACTACAGCATATGGGTGTTGACAGGCCATGGTGAGAACTTTGGCATTTACTCTGGGTGGTGTGGGAAGCCACTGGAAGGTTTTCAGCAGAGAAATGATGTGATAAAACTTTCACTTAATAGATCACTTGAGTTGTTGTGTTGAAGAGTGATTGAATGAGAGAGGAGTCAGTGTACCTATTTGGCTAAACATCTGTGGTGGTAATGGTGATAATGACAATTAGAATGATATGGATATAAACATACATAATACAGCATGGGGGTGTGAGAGAGGTGGCGGTGGCTTTTGAGTATGGATACCATGATCCTCACTGGCACATGGTAGCCCTTCAGTCATTGTTGGCTGAATTAAACTAATGTTTGCTTCTTCATTGTAGTGAAATGAATTTGTTCTTCTTATACAAATTCTTCTATAGCTCCATTTCAATTATTATTCCTTGTTTAAACTTGAAACAATCAAATAAATATACTGACCCCAAGCAGTATGAAAATGTTAATACAGTTATGTTAGTGTTCTTATTACTGTGAAATTGCTAAAAGTTGTAATTGATGGGAATGTCAAATAAACTTTGGGAGTGAGAAAAACATAAAAACAAATAAATAAACTGGGAGATTCAGTTCAACTGAATCAGAGTTGATTGATTTTTCAGTGAACAACAAAACATACCAAGGGCATAAGTAGTTGAATTGGTATAGATTTAGAGTCATTTCCTAGGGCTAGCCTCAATATTGTATTTTACTTCTTGAGTTTTGACATCGTTACCTAGTTACTGAAGTTATTGCCTAATATTTCTAGAGAGACAATTTTTCTTTTCTTTTTTTTTTTTTTTTTTTTTTTTTGAGACGGAGTCTCTCTCCTTTCACCCAGGCTGGAGTGGTAGTGGCCGATCCCAGCCCTCACAGCAAGCTCCGCCTCCTGGGTTCACACCCATTCTCCTGCCTCAGTCTCCCCCAGTAACTGGGACTACAGGCGCCCGCCTCCTTGCTCGATCTAGTTTTTGTATTTTTTTAGTAGAGATGGGGTTTCACCCTGTTACCAGGAAATGGTCTCGATCTCCTGACCTCGTGATCTGCCCGTCTCGGCCTCCCAAAAGTGCTGGATTACAGGCTGAGCCAACTGCGCCCTGGCCGAGACACATATTTTTATATTAACTTGTGATTATAATTTAAGTAATGATGAGTAAAGGGATACCAGAAATAAGCTGTGGAAATTTAAGTTTATGAATAAGTATAAAGTTAAAATAAAATCAAGAAAAATAAAATTAGCCAGGCGAGGTGGCTCACACCTGTATTCCAGCACTTTGGAGGCCAAGGCGCGGAGATCACCTGAGGTCAGGAGTTCGAGACAGCCTAGCCAACATGGTGAAACCTGTCTCTACTAAAATACAAAAACTAGCCCAGGCAATGTGGCATGTTCACCTGTAATCCCAGCTACTTGGGAGGCTGAGGCAGGAGAATTGCTGTGAGCCTGGAGGTGGAGGTTGCAGTGAGCAAGATTGCACCACTGCACTCCAGCACAGGCAACAGAGCTAGACTCTGTTTCGCAAAAAAAAAGAAAAAGGAAAATTATCCTCCATGTTTGGAAATAGAAAATTTTAAAGTGTAACAGTAAACAAGTCCTGTAAATTTAAGCTTCAATTTTTTTTTCTTTTAAGAATACACTTCTGGTAACTTTGATCTATTGCAGATGCCTTTAGAGAATATAATATGCATTTGCTTGTTACATATGTGTTCATGTTCTAAGATGGATAAAATGTAAAGCCTCTATTGATTATTTGTTTTGTTTGTTTATATTTAGAGTCTAGAAGACAAACAAGATTATATTACTTTTTAAGTACCATATCATAAAATATGTCTTTAAAAAAATTAGTATTGATTTTTCATCAAATAAACATAAGGATGAAACAAACAAGAGATCCAACTAGGTGCTATAATGGGAATACATGGTTGAGTAAAACAAGGCCCCTTTCCTCAAAGAGCTTAAAATTAGACTCCTCAAGGAGTCATCGTGGGTTGTAGAGTTAAAGCTTGACTCTTCAATGTGACTATCTAATAATGAGACTCACTGAATTTTCTCCAAGACTGGTGAGGCCATTAAACATTTCATTTTTTTCAAGTAATTTAAATAGCAAAAAAGAAAGAGCTGCATAACTGGCATATAAATGATTCCTGAATTCAAGTGAAACCACAAAAATATTGTAAATCTTTCTTTTTTTGTTGTTTGTTTGTTTTTTTTTTTTTTTTTTTTTTGAGATGGAGTCTGCTGCTCCATTACCCAGGCTGGAGTGCAGTGGTGCAATCTCGGCTCACTGCAAGCTCCGCCTCCCGGGTTCACACCATTCTCCTGCCTCAGTGTCCCAAGTAGCTGGGACTACAGGCGCCTGCCACCACACCGGGCTAATTTTTTGTAATTTTAGTAGAGACAGGGTTTTACTGTGTTATTCAGGTTGGTCTCCATCTCCTGACCTCGTGATCTGCCCACCTTGGCCTCCCAAAGTGCTGGGATTACAGGCGTGAGCCACCACGCCTGGCTTATTGTAAATCTTTCTAAATCACTTAATAATCAGTGTACAGAGTATACACTTGATAGATAAATTAAGTCATTCTACCACAACCACATGTAAACTATACAGTTCTTCTTAAGTGCAAGGAAATTTGGCATTCCACTTTGTTTTCCTTATACTACTTGCCTTGTAGTAAGTACTCAGTAGATGCAAAATGGGTGAGTGACAAAATAAATATCTATAATTTATTTTGAAAAGTATATTTTCAGAAGATCTATATATACTATTATGTCTGAATTACACTGTGACTTTGATAAAGTTGGATTAAAGATTTGATCACCCACTCCAGACTAAATTTTATAACAAAACTTAATATGAGTTTTAAATTTTAACTTGCATATTTTTAGTCACTAATTCATAATTACTTTCCTCTAGAAATAAAAGAAGGAACAGGAATCACCTGTTTGGAACTAATGACTAAGTGGTTGAGTAATCAGGACAATGTATATTCTGATGATATGGATTTGGAGACAGAATTCTGAATGTTTACCTATAAGACAAATATTTGCAGTTAGTCTGTAGGTTGAGGACTCAGTAACTTCTCCTCAATCACTTATTTATCACTTTATTTTCTTTCTACTATCATGGCCAACCAAGCCTAACCACCACCTTTTAAATTAATAGAGTAGCTGGGCATGGTGGACCATACCTATAACCTCAAGAATTTGGGATGCTGAGGTATGAAGATTGCTTGAGCTCAGGAATTTGAAACCAGCCTGGACAATATAGCAAGACCCCCTGTCTGTACTAAAATTTTTTTAAAATAATTAGCCAGGTATGGTGGTGCATGTCTGTAGTCCCAGCTATTTGGGAGGCTGAGGTGGGAGGATTTCTTGAGCCCAGGAGTTCAAGGCTGCAGTGAGCTATGATTGTGCCACTGCACTCCAGCCTGGGTGACAGAATGAGACCTGAAGACCTCCCAATTTTGCTTTCTCTTGATTGTTTTCTTTTTAAGAATATGGAGTCTTGCTTTCCACAAGTTCAGGTTAAGCATCCCTAATCTGAAAATTTGAAATTGGAAATGCTCCAAAATCTGATGTCACAAGTGAAAAATTCCACACCTGACCACATGTGATGTGTGCACAAAATTATTAGAGATATTGTATAAAATTACCTTTGGGCTACATGTATAATGTACATATAAAACATAAATTAATTCCGTGTTTAGACTTGGATCTTATCTCTAAGATATCTCATTATGTATATGCAAATATTCCAAAATCTGAGAAATTCTGAAATCTGAAACATTTCTGCTCCCAAGCATTTCAGATAAGGGGATATACAACCTGTAGTAATAAATGGGTCAGGCCGGGCGCGGTGGCTCAAGCCTGTAATCCCAGCACTTTGGGAGGCCGAGATGGGCGGATCACAAGGTCAGGAGATCAAGACCATCCTGGCGAACACAGTGAAACCCCGTCTCTACTAAAAAATACAAAAAAAAAAACTAGCCGGGCGAGGTGGCGGGTGCTTGTAGTCCCAGCTACTTGGGAGGCTGAGGCAGGAGAATGGCGGGAACCCAGGAGGGGAAGCTTGCAGTGAGCTGAGATCTGGCCACTTCACTCCAGCCTGGGTGACAAAGCAAGACTCCACCTCAAAAAAATAAAATAAAATAAAATAAAATAAAATAAATAAATAAATAA
>NW_016810766.1:2192397-2196228 GCF_001698545.2 Rhinopithecus bieti | reverse complement strand
AAAAAAAAAAAAAAATAAGAAGAATGAAATTGTCATTTTTGGATTACTTACATTTGTATTCAATATATGGCTATTTTCTAGACATTAATTCAGAAAAAGAATTCAAAATTTCATTCTTGCTGGGAAGCGGTCATATTTTACACCACTAGCCAGGCAGGGCCATGCATCAGGGGAAGAAACAGTTCTTCATGACTATCAGTTCTTGTATTTTCTTGCTGTGAAACTTTGGGCAAATCCCTAAACTGGACTAAGTGTTGTTCCCTTTAAAAAAAAAAAAAAAAAAAAACTGAATAAAACAGACTTATGAATGATATTGTAATATTGAGCACGCAGCAACCCAGCACAGTTTCTGATATATAACAAGTGCTGAATAAATGTTTTAAATATTTGATATACATGTGAAAAGTCATATGAGATATGCAAATAGTGCAAACACATAGAGAAATTATCTAAAAATTATCTAAACCTATTTGATAGTATAATTTCCACATCTCCTAAAACTGAATTATTAATGAATACAGCTCTTTTTTTCTTTTCTAATTTTTTTTAGAGACAGGGTTTCACTATGTTGCCCAGGCTGGTCTCGAACTCTTGGACTCAAAAGATCCTCCCACCTTGGCCTCCCTAAGTGCTGGGATTATAGGCCTGAGCCACTGCACCTGGCCTGAGTACAATTTATGTAAAACAGAAATTCTGATATCTCCTAAAAAAGTGCAAAGTATACTTTCAATCTGACATAATGCAGTATTATCAGTCATCACATATGTTGACCACAGAATATGCCTTATAGTACAAATCAAATAGATGAAATACTATCTGAAAAGAACTCTAATTGTTTGTAGACCTCAAAAGAAGGCAATGGATAAAAAAAATTTAATGTAATCATAAAACTTGTGTTTAGCAATATTTGTGTCACCTTGCTTAACAATGAATCCATTTAATGTTATCTTTTTAGTATTACCCTTTCACTTTGGAAATTAGTTTCCAACACTATGTAGAAATTAAGTTGGCTTATATTACAAGCAAAGGAAAACAGAGTTCAGTATCAAGGAATGAACATTCAGCTTATACTTAAAGTATAATAAATAGGCAATGTTCTCCAGCAAAGATCTAGTAAACAAAATTTATTCTAACAAGTGCATTTAAATTTCGGTTGGAGAGAGAGATTCAATACCTATTTTTGTGTTATGTGATTCACATTACCTTATTAGTCTTTCACCATTCCATTTATCCTATTTATAATTATGTGTTCTAAATGCAAGACAATTTCCATCTACTACTGGCAATGAAGAAAAATCCAGGATGGCTTTTCCATGCCTCAATCCTCCAACCCTAAATAATGTGGAAAGTCTTTTATAGAGAGAAAGAAAATGAAACAGAAAGAAGAGTGACAAAGTGTAGGTCTACAGAAAAAAGGGCACATATAAAACTAGGCAATTTTGTGTGTTGACTATAAAAGAGCATTTTGATGTTGTTGAAAATACTTTACACAAATGCAAAAGTGGTGATGGTTATCATGTAAAGGGGTTCTGTGGTCTCCCTTTCTCTTAGTTGTCTGAATAATAGTGTGTATATTTTACTAGCAGACTTTTCACATTGAGCCTATCAACTTTAAATAAATAGCAATATTCTTTAGATGAAAAAAAAAAAAAAAAACACATGCAAACAAAAGAGAAGAAAAAACAACTTTTCTAGGGCAGACAGACCCTAGAGCGGTCTTGCTGATATTCACAGCTTTGTGTAATTCCCACCCCTTGAATGTGGGTGGAGCCTGTACTTGCTTATACCTTATAGAATATGACTAAGGTGGTGGAATGTATATGATTATGCACACTGATTACATTATAGCAAACTCTAACATTAATCTTGTAAGTAGATTTTCCATATGGCTTTGAAGAAACAAGCTGATTTGTTGTGAGCTACCCAAGAAGACAGCCATGGGACAAGTTGCTGAGACCAGCAGCCAGCAAGAAACTGAAGTCCTTAGTTTGACAGTCTACAAGGACCTGAACACTGCCAACAACCACGTGAGCTTGGAAACAGATTCTTCCCCAGTCAAGGTTTCAGATGAGAACTTTGTCCATAGCGGCACTAGGACTGTGACCTTGTAGAGGACCCAGCTAAGCTGTACCTGCTCTCCTGACTCAGAGAAACTCTGAAATAATAAATGTGTATTGTTTTAAGCCACTAAGTTTGTCATAGCATTGTTATTTATCAGTAAGTAACATAAGCCTAATGCTTTTCACAATAGGAAAAGCTTTTAAAATTCAGGATATGATCCGGCTTCATATCTTTATTCAGAGCAAGAGTTCTCAAACATGGTACTAACTGACATTTTAGGCCACACAATTCTTTTCTTGTGTGAGTAAGGGTGTAAAGGGTTGCTCTTTGCATTGTAGGATGTTTAGCAGCAGCCATGAACTCTACTCACTAGATGCCAGTAGCACTCGCCACTCCTCATTGTGACAAAAATATCTCTAGAAACTGTCAAATGTCCTTTGGAAGGAAAAATCTCCCATGTTTGAGAAACAATGATTTAGAGGAATTTCTTCATTTACCTCTAATCTGTATTTGTTCAGTGAGAGGGCTACTGCATGCTGATAATGGTCTTAGGATCTTTTAAATATGTAATAATCTAAACACGAAATGGCTGGATGGTTGCTTTTCAATTTGTGAAATGGCTCAAAGGTTGTAAATAAAAGGAAACTGGATGGCTTTCAGAAATACAGATTATGCTTTTTTCAATTTCTAGTGATTCAATGCGTCTAAGACACACTTCCTCAAATCACACATTAATATTTAAAAATTGGTTTTATTTTGCTATTTTACTTAAGGAGAACATGCATAACAACATATCAGGAAAGTAATGCAAAGCACAAAATACAAAGCATCTCAATTGCATGCTTGAATTAGCTTAGGGAGGGAAGTTGGAGAGAGAAACAGAAATTGTGAAGGCTTCATGCTTTTTGATTTCAGAGATTATACTGCACAGAAGAAACTCTGTGAGCCTCTTGTTTACTACATTATATTTGCCTTTCAACGATGTTCAATGCCCCCAGTGTCCAGTTGCTTTCTGAGTGAGAAATCTGAGAATGAAACTTCTTGCTTCATCGCCACTCCATTCAGTGATCACAAATTATTAGCTTTCACATAAGCGTACCTCATAGATGAGTTCTCAAGTTAAACATTTAAGGAGGAAATCAAGGAAAACAAACAAGCCTGCTCTTTGAAACAAGTTTTATGTTCCCCTTCCTATTTATTATACAGTTAGATTCACATCATTAACATGCAAATCATATGGCACTACAGTGCATTTTAAACAAAGAACTGAAAGAAGGGATTGTAATTTCTTTATTGGTCAATAAAAGATTTTCCTTTAAAGGGTAAAATAAACGCTAATCAGTTTAGGTTCACAACTTTTGGCCTAAATAATAATTTCAAACCAAATAAAAAAATGCTACTTTTTTCACCTTGCCCATGAATGTTGCTTGTTACCCTGATTTTGGTGTGAAATCTAAATGCTGCTAATTATCAAGGAAAGTTGGGAAAACACACATATTTTTTTTTTTTTCTGGATGGCAAAGTGTTTTATCTTGCCTAAATTTCTTTTTTTTTTTAAACAAGGTTAACATTGAGACTAGAAACTGACTTGAGACTGAATAAGTAAATGTCTGAATTAAACCTGGGGGAGAAAAGTCTAAAATAAAATAATAAACAATTATAAATTAGTCCTACAAATTATATATCTTTAGTGTCACCAATACTTCTAACTACTTGATAACATAAACTATTATGGAAAAGGTGGGAGAGTAAAAAAAAAAAAAACAATTT
>NW_016810766.1:2188005-2189753 GCF_001698545.2 Rhinopithecus bieti | reverse complement strand
TTTCTTTTTTTCTTTCTTTCTTTCTTTCTCTCTCTCTTTCTTTCTTTCTTTCTTTCTTTCTTTCTTTCTTTCTTTCTTTCTTTCTTTCTTTCTTTCTTTCCTTCCTTCCTTCCTTCCTTCCTTCCTTCCTTCCTTTCTTTCTTTCTTTCTTTCTTTCTTTCTTTCTTTCTTTCTTTCTTTCTTTCTCTCTCTCTCTCTCTCTCTTTCTGTCTCTCTCTCTCCCTCTTTTTCTCTCTTTCTCTTTCTTTCTTTCTTATTTTTTGAGACAAAGTTTTGCTCTTATTGCCCAGGCTGAAGTGCAATGACATGATCTCAGCTCACCACAACCTCCGCCTCCTGGGTTCAAGCCATTTTCTTGCCTCAGCCTCCTGAGTAGCTGGGATTACAGGCATGCACCACCATGCCTGGCTAATTTTGTATTTTTAGTAGAGACGGGGTTCCTCCATGTTGGTCAGGCTGGTCTCGAACTCCCAATCTCAGGTGATCCACCAGCCTTGGCCTCCCAAAGTGTTGGGATTGCAGGTGTGAGCCACCACTCCCAGTCTCATTTTAAAATAGTAGGAACTTGGTAAGTGTTTGGTATGTTATTTTAAAAAAAAAAAAATGGCTGGGCATGGTGGCTCATACCTATAAACCCAGCACATTGAAAGGCCAGGGTAGGCGGGTGGCTTGAGCCCAGGAGTTCAAGACCAGCCTCGGCAACATGGCAAAACCCCTCTGTATAAAAAGTACAAAAAAATTAGCTGGGCACGGTGGCCTGAGCCTGTAGTCCCAGCTACTCGAAATGCTGAAGTGGGACGATCACTTGAGCTCAGGAGGTCGAGGCTGCAGTGAACTGCCATCACCAGGCTGCAGTGAGCTGCTACACTCTAGCCTGATGACATACAGAGACCCTGTTTCAAGAAAAAAAAAAAAAAAAAGTTACCTTTCAGGTGGATGTTGGGTCCATCGTGGTAGTACTTGGACAATTAATAGCATCTCTGGAAAGCAGTTTAATTAGGGTTGCAAAAACAGGGTCTTAAAGTGAGTGAGCACGGGAGCCAAGGCAGGCAAAGCTGCAAAGACAGGCTGAGGTGAAACTTTTCAGCAGCTGGAAATGCCTTGCCACAGACTTTAATTGTCTAGCAAATTAGATATTTTGAAGTTTCTGTTGAGATTTGTGAACAAGGAATGGAGTTCTGTTTTAGAAAGATTAATTTAGCTGGAGAATATAGAAGAGGAAAAAAAGAAAGACAAGTTTAGAGGTTGTTATTATAATCAACAGTAAAGTTAAAGGCAGTTGGGTCACAATGACAGTGGTAGTGAAAAAGGTAGTATGCATTGTAAAGTGCGTTCCTTTCATTAGTTTGTTATAGAGACAGAGATGTCAAGCAGGGATTTGGAAATCCATAACTGGAGCTTGGAAAATGGTTGGGTTAGATATGTAGATCTGGTAGTTACCTATTCAAAGGTGCTAGAGGTAGATGTGGGGATAAATGGTGCTAATAATGAGAGAAAGAGGGAAGAAACAGAGATAGAAATCACTTGACTTTTCAAAGAATCAGAGCTGAAATTTGAGATTTCCTGAGACCTATGGGGAAATAAATGTACTGAAAAAAAAATCTACAGAATCTTGTTAAAAGTCTTAATCACTGAATTACTTTCAATTCAGTCTCAATCACTGAATTACTTTTATATTTCTAGGATATTTAAAACCAAAGATATATTTTATTTATTGTCAAACAAAAGAAAACACACATGCATATATA
>NW_016810766.1:2174105-2187727 GCF_001698545.2 Rhinopithecus bieti | reverse complement strand
ATATCTCCACAAGAAAGTATATGATTCAATTTAAATTTTTTGTGCATATGTAAACCACTAGCTAAGCTGAATTTTCTATAACTAATATTAAAACAGGATATTATAAAGCTTCAAGCAAAGAAAATCAAAGCTATAAAGTGACAACATGTAGAGAATGAAAGAAAACCCCATTATAACCCCTTCTCTTTACATACCCACTTAGGGGACTATATTACAAGGAAATAATACAAAAAAATACAAATATTTATAAAAAGTGTTGTATATCTATGCTATCTATTAACAAGATGATGAAAGGACTATAAATATGCACAGTTTGAGGATGGCTTAAGTAGCCTCTAGATTATTGTCACTGAGACTGGGTGTGGTGGCTCACGCCTGTAATCCTAGCATTTTGAGAGGCTGAAGTGGGAGGACTGCTTGAGCCTAGAAGCCTGAGACCAGCCGGGGCAACAGAGGGAGACCCCCATCTTTACAAAATAGTTTAAAACTTAGCTGGGCGTGGTGGTGTATGCCTGTAGTCTCAGCTACTTTGGAGGCTGAGACAGAAGGATCGCTTGAGCCTGGTAAGTTGAGGCTGCAATGAACTGATTGAACCACTGCACTCTAGCCTGGGCAACAGAGCAAAACCCAGTATCAAAAAAGAAAAAAAAATGTACTCTTGACACTGAAAATGATAAATATATGTTACGCAGGTATGTCTAAGAGTTTATACATAATCTAAGAGGAAAAAATAAAAAAGCACAAGACTTAACAGCATGTGTCTAATTATTACAACCATGCAATATCGAGTAACAGACACAGCACCCAAATAGAGTACAAATACTGTCATACGCTTAAAGGTATAGTTTACATTTCTGTATTGAATATAAATGTGCTAAGTAGTAAGTAAGAAGAAAATGCCCTGTCATTTATATTGGTCTATATGGTCTATTTAATATTCTTTGATTTTTATCCAAAACTCGTTACTTCACTGGGAATTAAATAAATGAGTACGTTTATAGATATAAGTTTATTTAGAAAGTTATGGTGAATAATATGCACTTGTCACACTTATATTGTAATTTATTATGTCTTATCACTTATTACCATAGATATTGAATAAAAAAACTGCTAACAAAAGTTCAGCTTCATTGATATATATTACAATGACCTAAATAAAAGCATTGACACTTCATATCAAAATACATATTATGAAATATTAGGATGTAAAACTAATTGTAAAAGGTTCACTGCTGTACCCTCTTATAAAATATATTTAATTATATTCCTTTTTTGAAATGCAGCACATGTTCCTAAAACTAAATTACTGTACTGTCATCAAAAACACACAACTGCTACATTTTGATTAAGTGAAATTTCCCATAAAGAAGAAAAGATATAACTTCACCTTTATCATAACATAAAAAATCCATTATTTCTTATCAAGTAGCCTAAATTTATTTGGTAAAACTATAAGAACTGCTCCTCCTCACTGAACCAGTTTCAAATAGCAAAACAAAAGCTCTTTGCTCACATTTGATGATAAACATTGGATAAATTTACTAGTTTAAGATTAGTAAGATTTAAGACGTTGCATACTATTAATACACAAACCAAGCTGCATTTTATAGCTCCTTCTCTAGAAGATACACACAAAATTTCCTCTCAGACTTCACCAGTTCTTCCTTAAAATCAACCTCACCCAAATTCACTTGTTTGGTCATTGGGGGTAAAAAAATGACTGCATCATTTTGGAAGGGCAATGGTAATAACTATCAAAAACAACCACTTAGAGACAGATATTGCAGGGAATCAAAACCAGGTCTGTATGACTCCTAAGGTGGATCTTCTCTACCTATCAAGTGATATTTGGTCTTGTTTTATTCCTTACTACCTTTCTAAATTCCTACTCCTACGACTGCTTTCGTACCTTCTTACAGGCTTGACTTCTCCACGCCCTGTGTCCTTTCCCTTCATATATAGTCTTCCTCCTGTTTAATTTTAATTACAATTCTTTAATGTAGTTACTATTGGGCGTTGCAACGATTATCTGATGAGTTCAGGACACATTACCCCAAAATACGGCACCTTGGCATTTGAGGAAACACCAGGAGCAGACCGTGGAAGCTGGAAGGAATTCTTGCCCCTTCTCCCTTGAGGTGAGCCTTAAAACCTAGCTGACTTCCTCCTGAAACACCTTCATTCTAGAAGGAGTCCTGGCCTATACTCAGAGAAAAGGAATGTCACACAGAGACACCAAGAAACATCTGAACAAACAGGCCTTGCCATAAGTAAACCCCTCCCCTCCTCAGTTTATGACAATTAGATCATACCCCTTTTTGTCTAATCGTGTTGCTCCATAACATGGACTTCATCAGACTTAGCATAAAACAGACAATTTTCTCTGCTTCTTTTGGTCTTCATTTGTGAAGGCTCTTGTGTCACGTAATACATATTAAATAAATCTATACACTTTTCTCTTGTTAATTTGTCTTTTGTTATAGGGATCTCAGTCATAAATCTTAAGATGGGTAAGAAATCTTTTCTCTCCTACAATTATACATATATACATATATAATACATATATGTATTTACACACACAAATATATATATGTGTGTATGTGTGTGTATATATATGTATATATCTACTTTTTAAAAAATTTTTTTACTTTTTTTTGAGACAGGGTCACCCTCTGTCGCCCAGGCTGGAGTGCAGTGGTACAATCTCAGTGCACTGCAACCTCCGCCTCTCAGGTTCAAGTGATCCTCCCACCTCAGATTCCTAAGTAGCTGGGACTACAGGCATGAGCCCACCACTCCTGGCTAATTTTTGTATTTTTTGTAGAGATAGGGTTTCCCCATGTTGCTCAGGCTGGTCTCAAACTCCTGAGCTCAAGTGATCTGCCCACATTGGCCTCCCAAAGTGTTGTGGTTACAGGCATGAACCACTGTGCCTGCCTCTCCTACAATCTTAAATCATTTACATTTAGATTCCAATTTTTGTTTGGTTTAATCTAATCGTAATAATGCAAATATTCTTTAGCATATCTGCTAAAAAATAGATATGGGCTGGTATCATAATTCTTTCTACTATTAAAATCTTTACCTAAAAAACATAATTTGAAGGCCAAGTACACATGAATTTTCCATGTTATAACCAATAGAAGCTCCCAACAAAGTCAATATAATCCTTATACAGTCTGTGTATAATCTTTACCGTGCTTATAGTTGACTCTCTGGGAGTGCATCTGAATACCTGGATGTTCAAAAAAGCAGAGGGGCTTTTCTTTTGTCTTGTTTAATTTTGTTATTTAACAAGCACGTGGAAGATTGATCGATGTGACACTACCTTTAATCCTTAAAACAGAATTACAATAGACATGAGAAAATAACCTTCCCTCAAAGAGGGCTTGAGGGTATACTCAGGGGAGAGATGCATTTTAGTTAATGCCAGAAGAGTGTTCAGCGAAAGCACTGACTGCATGAGGAGTTCCTTCATTATGAAGTTTCAGAAAGCATATTGGAAAGCTTAGAGGCATTTTCAAATCTGAGTGTTTTCCAGCCTCAGCATTAACAGGAAGCAAGAGAATGAAGTAGCTCTGGGCCAGTACGAATAGCACCTGAGCTTTTCCTAACACGGAGAATACAATGCTGAGGACAGGCTGACCAGCTGCAGAGCACACAAATCTGATGTCATTAAAGACTGTAGATGGTCCTGAGGAAGTTCACTATGCTCCTGAAAACTTGTGCGTGAACACGAAGAACACACTCCAATGAGTAGAGTATCTCATGTCATCAGCAAGTCTATTTATGTTAGTGAAGGGCTATGGCATTTCTTCTCTCCTCTCTTGTTCCTCTGCCATACTCAGAACAGAGGCTGATTTGATGCTTTCCCCTCATTTAAACTTAATGATAAGGGATTCATGGAAGCTTAATATGTTTGCCCTAGAGTCTGAGGATAAAACAGAGAAACAGAGACTAAGATGCATAGGGAGATAGCTATGATTCCACTATAAAAGTGAAAGGAAGGCTGCATAAATTTCTCAGGGGCAGGGGATGGTGCTTGCCTGGAAGCCCAAAGCAACTTTCTACAGGTGTCTGTGATATCCACAGAAGAGGTATACAACTGGATTCCCAGGAGCACAAAAAGGAAATGTAAATGGTCATCCAGATGGAAGAACATGCATCATTCATTTTCAGTCAAACATTCCTCAATGGGGTAGTACAAAAATCCCATGAAATCACTTATACTACTATTCAGCTTTCAAAAATCTGCCTAAGCCGGAGATTCATCTTTATCCATCTTCCTATGAAAACACTGAAACTGGATTCTGTCAAAGCCTGTCACTTAAGACTTTTCCTGCCCAAACCTGTGCTCCCCTCCTCCCTCTTCCTTCCATCTCAACCATGTAGGAGTCAGAGGTAGTCTAGCAAACAAGAGTCAAGTGGAAATATCAGATGGAGAAACTGAGGAAACCAACTAAACGCCTGTTTTGCGTGGCAAGAACTGAAAAGAGGAGAACGTTGTGAAGAAATTTACTTTAAATGAAGTTCAGAAATTTTACTGTCATCTGGAACTGTACACTGAATTTCAATAACTGGATTATTTTTAGGACTAAAAGTAATGTTTGTGGTGCAAAGGAGGAGCTATATGGGCAGAGAAGGCATATGGTACAGTCAGAATAAAGTTATTTTATGATTGGTCTCGAAATCCTTATTTAATGTGCTTATTTACAATCTAGCTGGTTATTTTAGTACACTGAAATGTCAAACCACAGCCTTCCAGTTACACATGCTATTTTAAAAAAATCCTGTCCAGATTATACCCCCACAAGCTTCAAGTTGGTGGAAAGGTAAAAGTCTAATAATTTTTTTCAAAACTACTTAGATTTAGGTAATTTTTTTAAAGTAGCTTGTATACGGGGTGGGCAATACAGATTACAGATACAGCTCTTAGTCAGCCAAAATATCTTAGAGAATTCTTTTGTCCACAGAAAATTGATTATGAAAATACTCATTTTATTCTTAAGACCAAAATTTTATTTCATAGTTTATGCTTAGTGTAAACTAATCTCATTCTGTGAGAGACGAGTGACATGCAGATTACAAAAATTCATGCATAAAGAAGAGCTTCTATATTTAACCCTAACAGGCTAAAAATCACGAGGTTCTGCATATTTGGCCATTTCAGGCGAAGTAACAAACATGTGATAATGTATGTCCCTCAAACAAAACAACAACAAAATACAGTTAGGTGACATATTGCATTCTATGGTTCTGTTGATTGCATTTTAGTTCCACAGCTTCACAATTTTACCTGTTTTCCAAAACTGTGATTTTTATGTCTCTTTGGAGCTCTATTCAAAGAACTCTCTCAGTTCAGTAAATTTAACACTTTTTTTTTTTCTCAGTTGCTTCAGAACCAGATTCAAAAGAATCGTTGAAAATTCCATGATTTGCTCCAGTTTCTGCTGGTGACCTTAGTTTTATTTGTTGTCTCAGCAGTATAAAGTTATTCTAAGCACAAATAAAAGGAAACACAGATAAAAATTCTGTCCTTCTAAAGTCAGCATTACTATAGTTTCTGCATGTGTTTTTGGCAGTAAGTGACTATCACAATAACATCTAAAAGCTTGGCTTTTTGTGGAGCTCAGTTAACATAAGTATCTGATACTCTGGGGCTTTGAAATGTTCAGAATCAAATGCAAGACAGGGAAGAGCCAAGGTTTTATGTTTGACATTCAGATATTTACTGAGGCTCATGAAAGTCCTTTTGCACAGCAGACAAAACTAGTTAGTTTGCCTTCTTGCTCTAATCTGGAGCTTACATTCAGTGGGGAAATTGTTATTGACTTAGAGAAGTTATTTTTATAGGCCAATTTTCAATATTTCTTGCCAATTCACTGATATATGAGAACAAAGATATGGCAGTCATTAATGAATAATCTGATTTATAAAGAAGACCTAAATCGATTATTACCAGCTTTTAAAACTAAGAAGCTTTACTCAGTAACTGAATTTCCAGGGATAAGGTACATAGTACAGTCTGTTCCTATAGCAGCATTGAGTACACTATCTTCCATTTAAATATGTCCAGGTTATTTTCAAGATTTTGATGACAACATAGCTACTATCATATAAAATATATGTTATAAATGCTTGAGACCATTTTCCTTCTATTCTCTTGCAGAGCTAGACATGAGAAATAATCAGTTCTGACCAAACCATCATAGGGAGAATTGCAGTACAGGATTTCATTCCAAACACCTGATTGAGCATACTTAAAATATCCTTTGAAAAATCAGCTTTGTCTAAGACCATGCCAGACAAAGATGGATGTTTATGAAACAATGCTTGTATGATTTTAATCTCTTCAAACTGCCCTCATGCTGGCAATGATTTTGTGCCTTTTGTTGCCAATAAAAAATTATTACCTTAAAGTTCCAAAATGCCTCCCACAACTAATATGATATATTTGTAAGTCTTCTATTAAATCATGGTTGAAAAGAAAGTTATTTCATGTGTACATATACGTGTGTGTGTTTGCATATTGCTACCAAGATAAACATCCACTTTCCTAAAAGAGGTGGAATGGAGTAAGTGAGAATGAATGATGCCCAGACATGATGTGCAGAAGCACGTTTCCTTGTCAATAACGTATTGATCTACGTTAGTCACTTCAGGGTATCATGCACATCGTGGAATGTCAGAATGAAAAAGGATCACACTGTTCATCTGGTGCCACTAGCACTTCTGAAAGAGGAGTCACGCAGTGTCGAAGTGGCTCAGCTGGACTGCCAACCCTGGTTTCTGAAATCCAAGTCATGTTTTTCACCTATACCACTGTTTCCCCAACCTACTCAATTAGAATCACTGTGGTGACAGGACCTAGGAAGCTGACTTTAGTCCGATTTAAAATAAGCTCCCTTCATCCCCACCTCCTCAAAATCCCAAACATTTAGTTTGGATATACTCCCAGGATGAGAACCACTGATCTAGTAGTAGTGTTGAGCAGTGCTTCTCAAACTTTCACAAGCATCAGAATCACCAGGAGATCTTGTTTCAAAAGAGTCCTAGGTCACCTCCCAATGATTCTGAATTCAGCAGTCCAGGATAGAGACCATGAATCTGGAGTTTGAACAAGTTCCCAGAAGATGCTAATGCTGCTGGTCCAGGGATTATACTCTGAACTGCAATACTAATGAGAGGAAGGCCATTATTGGTTGCAGAGACTTGGAGCAGAGGAGCCCTAATTCCCAAGGCTGGTGGTCGTGGGACATAATATCAAGGAACACATGTGAGGGAAGAACTGTAGGCTTTGTTTTCACTCAGGGTTAGATTATTCAACAAAATATCCCCGTCCCATCTCCTTCTCTCCTGAACTACAGTTGACAATGCCAACAAACAACTCTAGTTAAAAAGTGGGTCATGCCAGCTGAAACATCATTCCAATGCCTGTGATTTGGCTGATCTAGACTCTGGCTGGTCATAGTTACAGCTCTGTCCTTAGGCCCCATCTGGGACGCAGACTGTATTTTGAGCAAAAATCTCTTCTTCCCAATATTCATTTGAATGTGACTTTGCCACAGAGAATCCAATTTGTTCTGGTTTTCCTAAGACTTTCCTAGTTTTAAAATGGAAAGACCCATGTCATGGTAACCTCCTAAGTCATGGGGAAACAAAGAAGTTTTATCACTCTACCTTACCATTTTCCTATGAAAAGGGATAATCTAATTCCTCTCCTCTACAGTCTTGGCTGTCCTTAGTGACAGCCTTGTGCCAGGAGAATGTTCCCAAAGTCAAGCTATATGACTTGCAAAGCTATGTAAAAAAGGCTGTGTAGCTTCTACCATTTTCTTGGAACATTTGCTGTTTAGAAGCTTTCTTCTGGGACACTTCTTTTCAGAAAGTAGAAGCTGTGTTGTGAAGTCAGTCCTACGTGGAAAAGCCACATGCAGGTGTTCCGCTTGTCAGTTCCAGGTAGGGCAGGCCTTCAAGTAATCAAGCCCAGCAGTAGACATGTATGTGTAGGAGCTCCTGGAAAACTCCATTCCACTCACTGAAGTCACCTCCAGTCTTCAAATCTTCTTGACTGTGTCCATAGACATGGTGGAGCAAAAGCAAACCAATCCTACTATGCCCTAGATGAATTTGGTAACATAGACTATCAATTACTATCATTTTATTCTGCTCATGACAAGAGTTCATTTTATTCTGCTCATGAATTCCATGAGCAGAATAAAATGATAGTTTATGCCACCAAATTTGAGGTAATTATGCACCAATAGATAATCACAACCCTACCTAATCCAAAAGGTATCATCTTTCTATCTATCTTGACTTGACTTTGTCAAGATTGTTGCTCAATCAAGCATACTGTTTCTTGGTTTAATTTTCCAACCCATTAATTCCTTGATTCAGTGCAACCCTCCAACCCAGTCTTTCAGAACCCTTTTCCAAACAAACATTTATGAGCTCTAAACATTTAGCAGGCATTATCATAAATCAATAACCCGGATTATTTGATTTAAGCTTCACAACACCCTGTTCAATTATTATCTCCATTTCCCAGATGCTTAAATTCACATCTTATAAGCACTGGATATAAATTGAAATACATGCCTTATTCCCAAATCCCTGCTTTTAACAATCATGACATACACCCCGACTCTCAGCTTTCCCTGGTCCTTCCCTGGTAATCCTGAAATTGGTTTTCTTAAGAAACAAGGGGACACAATTGCTCTGCTGCACCTATCCTATTTCAAAATTGTGTTTTCATCTTCACTATATTTGGAAATAGATTTCAATATTTCCTATGTCTATACTTGGAAATAGATTTCAATATTTCATATGTAGAAATGTTCAGTTTGACACAAAATGATGAGTGATTTAACGCCGTAACATTTGGCAGTGTGGCTTAGGAAAAAATGCAAAGACTTAACAATCAGACTGAACATGGTTCCTATCCTGGCTCTATCACTTTTTATTGACGTTAAGTTACTTTGCACTTGCTGAGGTTCAGTTTTGTTGTTTGTAGTAAGAGGATGATGATAATAATAACTATCTAATAATATTATGACGATCATTAAATGAGAAGGTATAAAACACCAAGAAGAGTAATTGCCATATGACAGGCACTCTCATGGCAGCTATTAATAATATGAAGGGGCTCTGAGATATGACTGCACTGGAATGAGGCATTTCACTCACAGCTTAGCCATGGCACTCAGGGGAAGGACCGCAGATAGAGTAGAGTGGATAAGAATTGTATGATGCTGGCAACAACAAGGGGGCCCAGATATTGGCATTGGCACGCTGTATTGATGGCAGCATCATAAAAGTCTTATACTCCACCCCGATCCAGAGAGATAAAAGGATTATTTGGCAGTGGCTACTACCCAGTCTCTTGTGGGCAAATTTGTTCATTTTCCAATAAGTAACGCAAATAATTCCACATTTCTTTCCAACTCTGATAATTTGATTTTGGACAATGCTAGTTAAGTAAAAGGGCATATGTTTATCTGTATATTGTTAAAGAAAAAGACCAAAAAAGAGGTGAGGGGATGGAGAAATGAGACTGTTGTTCAGTTCAGTTGTCCTAAGTTGGTTGCCGAGAAGCAATAAAACAACATACACACAAACACACCCACAGAACACAACTGTGTTTCTTAACTTTAAGCTATGTGTTGGAAAGCACCTGGGGAGGTTTTAACAATGCCCAGCCAACCAAAACCTGCTGAATCAAGACTCTCTGCAAGGAACACTGAAGCATGCCCTGTAGCAGAAGCTTTGTTTCAAAACAGTAAACATTGAAATACACCTTTATCTCTATTTTTTCAGGTAAGTATAAGGATTTTTATTTTGAAAAATATTCCTTCACTTTTAGTATAGTGTTGTTATTTTGTTAACCTAAAAGCAGTTAAGACCATATTTCTCTAACTCAGACAAGCACTGGAAAAAGACAATGTCATTTATTTCTTTAACATAAATAATTAGGCACTGACTTGTTCTCCTTAAAACTGATTTTCCTGATGAGATAACCAGCTCTGTTTAGTGCTTCCCTTTTTAGTAAGAATACTGTCACTTTGGTACTACATACCACAGAAATAGATCATTATTGCAGATCCACAGTCTCAGTTATTCCTCAGCATTCAATCTGAACTAAGTTATAAATATGTTCTAATGGTGTTTTAAAACTTATTTACATTTAAATTTCTTCTGTATCTTACAGAGCTTCATGAGGTTACTGTTGTTTCTACGTCATGCTTTTTGACAACTTACACATTGTAAAGAGAAAAAATGGCATTGAGTCAATGTGAAGTTTGGTTCATTAAAACCTACTGAATGCTGGCCGGGCGCGGTGGCTCAAGCCTGTAATCCCAGCATTTTGGGAGGCCGAGACGGGAGGATCACAAGGTCAGGAGATCGAGACCATCCTGGCTAACACGGTGAAACCCCGTCTCTACTAAAAAATATAAAAAAACTAGCCGGGCGAGGTGGCGGGAGCTTGTAGTCCCAGCTACTCGGGAGGCTGAGGCAGGAGAATGGAGTAAACCCGGGAGGCGGAGCTTGCAGTGAGCTGAGATCCAGCCACTACACTCCAGCCTGGGCGACAGAGCGAGACTCCGTCTCAAAAAAAAAAAAAAAAAAAACTACTGAAAGATTAGGAGCTTTATTAATAAATGTATTTTAACTAATCATTTTCAACATCACAGAATTACAAAAGCAAAAACATTTAACACCATCATGACTGGAGTATAACAAAATTAAATTTAATCACTAATTTGCCATATTGTCACTACAGATACTTTTATTATTACTTGATTTGCAAATTACTTCAAAGATTCTAAGTATTTCATTCAGCTTCCTTTCTGCTTATCTAAGTTAATATGTAGAAAAAACAAAACAACCCACCACTTCAGGTGTTAAATCAAACACCTCTAAATAAGGAAGTATTTAACATTTTGCTAACCATCTATCCCTTAAACAGACTTTTCAAATGTCAGCTCTATTTCGGGTGGTACAATTACACTAAGCACCGAAAAATACAGAGAAGGCTGAGATGAGTCCAGAAGTGTTCACAGGATAGTATATACACATACATTTCATAAAGTTAATGTATGTATTAAACAATATGATAGGCTTATTCATCACAATTCAGGATTTGTTTTGCCTTCCAAATCTCCAATCTTTCAAATTTTAATGGTCTCCTAGCCTTATCTTTGCCATCTTTTTAGTCTCCATCAATCCAAAGAGGTGATTGCATTCACAGCCACCACTTTAGACTTTTCTCTATATGTGAATAACAGAAAACTCCCATTTCTAAGTCAGACTTCTTTCTAGATCAAGGGTCTGCAAATTAAGAACGATGAGCCAAATCTGACCCACTCTCTGCTTTTGTTCAGCCCACAAGTAGGGAATGTTTTTTCCATTTTGTAATAGTTCAAAAAACAAACAAACACAAGAAGACAAATACATCATTATGTGTAAATTATATGCCATTTAAATTTTAATATTCATAAATTTTTTGTTTTCTGTTTTTTGTTTTCGAGACCGAGTCTCAGTCTGTCTCCCAGGCTGGAGTACAGTGGTACGATCTCAGCTTACTGCAACCTCTGCCTTCCAGATTCAAGCGATTCTCCTGCTTCAGCCTCCTGAGTAGCTGGGATTGCAGGCACATGCCATTACGCCAGGCTAATTTTTGTATTTTTAGTAGAGGTGGGGTTTCACCATATTGGTCAGGCTGGTCTCGAACTCCTGACCTGGAGATCCACCTGCCTTGGCCTCCCAAAGTGCTGGGATTACAGGCATGAGCCACTGTGCCCAGCCAATATTCATAAAGTTTTAATGGCACACAGCCATGCTCATGTGTTGATATATTGCCTATGGATGCTTCTAGGCTACAACCACAGAACTGAGCAGTGAGGGAGGTCTTACATAGCCTGCAAAGACTGAAATACTTACTATCTGGTGTTTTATAGTAAAAGTTTGCCAAGTTCTGCTCTAGATCATTTGATTTACTGCTATTGGGTATGTTACCTTTGCATCCTGTAGGTATCTCAAATTCACTATGTAGGTATCTCAAATTCAATATGCAAAAACTTAATTCATTATCTTTTCCCACAAAGCAGCCTCTGTTCCTTTCAATAATGAGAAGTTATTTGTGATCTTTTCTTTACAATTACCACCTACCAATGATCAAGTTCCCAATGATTCTCCCTCATTAAAGTTTCTCACATCTGCCTTCGTCCCTATTACTATTACTAAACCTTAATGTAAACCTCCCAAATGGACTATTAAAACAATTGTGCTATTAGGTGGGCATGGTGGCTCTTGCCTGCAGTCCCAGCTAATCCGGAGGCTGAGGCGAGAGGATTGCTTGAGTCTGGTGAACTATGAATGCACCATTGCCCTTCAGCCTGGGTGATACAGCAAGATTTTTACCGTAAAAAAGAAAGAGAGAAGAAAGAAGGAAGAAAGAAGGAAGGAAGGAAGGAAGGAAGGAAGGAAGGAAGGAAGGAAGGAAGGAAGGAGAGAGAAAAGAAAAAAAAGAAGACAACAGTTGTCCAATACCTTTCTTGGTTGTGTATAATCTATAATCTTAGACCCCATCCAAAGCTCGTCTCAATTTTCTGACCCATCACTCTTCAGGGCTATTTTAACACCACTCTTAAGTACACTGTTTTATCATAGTGAAGAAAACTAGCAGTGGTTGGTTGGCTGAAAATTAAAAGCCCCCCAAGACATTCTGATAGGGAAGCCAACCTCATTTTCCTTGATAAATAGCTGTTAGAATGATTTGATAATCTTATTTCTTTACTTACTCTAGCCTAATGTACAAAGCCCCTTACAACCTGAACTATGCCTGTATTTTCAGGCTTTCTCTTATGGAACCTTTTCTCCTGTAGATACTCTACTCCCAGCATGATTAAGAAATTATCAGGTGCCAGACACAGTGGCTCATGCCTGTAAGCCCAGTACTTTTGGAGATTGTGGTGGGAGAATTGTTTGAGGTCTGGAGTTTGAGACCAGCCTAGGTAAGATAGCAAGACACCTGTCCGAAAAAAAGAAGGAAGGAAGGAAGGAAGGAAGGAAGGAAGGAAGGAAGGAAGGAAGGAAGGAAGGAAAGGAAGAGGGAGGGAGGAAGGCAGAGGCAGGCAGGCTGAGCACCCTGGCTCACGCCTGTAATCCCAGCACTTTGGGAGGCCAAGGAGGGTGGATCACCTGAGGTCAGGAGTTCTAGACCAATCTGGCGAACATGGTGAAATCCATCTCTACTAAAAATACAAAAATCAGCCAGATGTGGTGGTACACGCCTGTAATCCCAGCTAATCAGGAGGCTGAATCAGGAGAATTGCTTGAACCCTGGAGGTGGAGATTGCAGTGAGCTGAGATTGCACCACTGCACTCCAGCCTGGGTGACAAGAGCGAGACTCCATCTCTAAAACAAAACAAAACAACAACAACAACAAAGAGATAGAGAAGAGAAACAGAGAGAGAGGGAGGGAGGAAAGGAGAGAGGAAGGAAAGACGGGAGGAAAGAAGGAGTGGAGGGAGAAAAGAAAAACGAAATAAAAGAAAAAAGAAAGAAGGAAGGAAAGAAGGGAGGGAGGGAGGAAGGAAGGAAGGAAAGAAGGAAGGAA
>NW_016810766.1:2167476-2171578 GCF_001698545.2 Rhinopithecus bieti | reverse complement strand
GGAGGGAGGGAGGGAAGGAGGGAGGGAGGAAGAAGGGAGGGAGAGAGGGAGGGAGAGGGAGAAAGGAAGGAAATAAAGAAGAGAAGGAAGGAAAGAAAGAAATAAAGAAAAAAATCACAGACATAAACAGTTCCTTCAAATTTTTATTTATTTATTATTTATTTTTGTAGAGGTGGAGTCTGGCTATGTTGCCCAGGCTGGTCTCAAAGTCCTGGATTCCAATGATCCTCCCACCTCAACCTCCCTAAGTGCCAGGATTACAGGTTTAAGTCACTGTCCTTGGCCAGTTCCCTGAATTTGATAGACTGCTTCATGCCTCTGACTATACCTAAGGTTTCCCAACTCTTTCGGTATGGTGAGATACATTTAAGTTCTGAACTTGCCTGTTCTGTAAAGCCTTTTTCAATTGTCTCCTAACATCTGGGATTAATGACTCCTTTTTCAATATTCTCAATGAACCCTGACAAAGAGTGTACTTAATTGCTCTTTTAATTATATACCCATTGCCTTCTACTGTAACATCCTTGAAATTAGGGACTAGGTTTGTATCCTTAAAGCCTAGAAATTGGTAGGCATTCAATAAATAGTGGCTGAAAAAAAGAAAGACATTACATCTGTCACCATTTAGGTGACTATTAGGCAAGTTTTTTTTTTTTTTTTTTTTTTCTTCATTAATAGCTCACAGTCCTCATGGAACTATTTTTAATGGTTTAAGGTGAGTTATTAAGGTCTCCATATATTTAAGCCTCTCAACAACATTTTGATATCAAAAAGAACATAAATCTCATGATATTTTCAATAATCCCAGTTAATTTTTAAAAAGAGAAAAATGGTATTTATCAATATTTCTTATCAATATATCAATATTATTTATCTATAGTTAATCCACTCACTGAACAATGAGTTTTAAGTCAGAACTCTTATCTGTGGAAAAGCAAGCGAACATATATTTTATATTCTTCAAAGTTTTTCTAGCTTTGACTGCTTCCAGAAAATATTCTTCAATATAAAAATTAAGTCAACTACATGAATCTGATATTTTGGTCTCTTAATTTTATTTCTTTTTCTGCATAATTAACATTTTATTTTACAACTTAGAAAGATGATAATTCCTAGTTTATTACACAAAACTTGCAAACACATAGTGTTCCCCTACAGCCAGCATTCCGTTTCTATTTTTAATATCTTACATTACTGCCGTACACTTGTCTCAACTAATCAACCAATATTCATAAGTTATCATTAACTAAACTCCATTGTTTTTAAAAATTTCATTAGTTTTTCCTCATGTTTTTTTTTCTGTCCCAGAATGCTATCGTGGATACTACATTACATTCAGTTGTCATATCTTCTTAGCTTCCCCTGGTCTGTGATACTTTCTTACACTTAGCTTGTGTTTAATGACCTTGAGGAGTGCCAGTCAGCTATTTAGCAGAAAGTCCTTAAATTTGTGTTTGTCTGATGTACTTTTCTCATGGTTATACTGAGATCGTAGATTTTTGGAAGGATGACCACAGAGGTGAAGCACCATTTTGATCACATCATAATCAAGAGTAAGTACTATTAATCTGACTTATCACTAACGATGTTAAACTTCATCATCTGACAAAGGTAGTATGTTCCAAGTTTTTTTCTCAACTGAAAACTTACTTTTTTCCTCTTTCCTCACTGTATTCTTTGGTAGCAAGTTAGTGCAGCCCACACTGAAGAGGAAGGGATTCAGCTCCATCTCATTGAGGAAGAAGTATCTGCACAAATTACTTGGAATTCTTTTCTACAGGAGATTTGTCTCTTCTCCTTCACATATTTACTCACCCATGCATTTATTTGTGTCAGTAGGAACTCATGATTATTTATTTTATATTCTAGGAGATAATCCAATATTACATTATTTAATTTGCTGCATAAATTTTTCAGCTTTTTCATGAGAGATCTTTGAGTTTGATTGCTCCTATCTCACTTTGACATATCCCCATCAAATTATTTTTTGAGCACTTCCTTACTTTCTGGTGCTACAAGATTCACCAGAATTATTTTGTATATTTCATCCCCTAGCCCTAGAATCAGCCATTTCTCCAAGGAGGCTGGTGTTTTTATTAGAGAATCCTACGAGAAAACAACACATGGGTGCTGGTTGGTTTCTTCTATTTCCTACTTTTACTTCAATTCTGTGAGGGAGGAAAGTATTGTCCAGTAAATGCTCTGGATGCCCTCCATTACAATTTCACCACTCGTTCTAATGAATATGAATAAAAGCATATTCACACACATATACAATTCTACCAATAAAGAAGCAATAAATTCCCAGATGCTCTGGCTTATAAACATACAAAGATAGAGGATTTCTTAGAAGATAAACTAAACCGTATCTGCAAATGATAACTGTCATGTGTCAACATCCATAAGTACCGGAAAAGATAGATATGCTTGCAAAGGTAAGTAATAGATCTTTTAAGTTCAGGCTATAGAAAAGAGGCTATAAATAAAAACAATTATGTTAGGGAATCATTACACCCCATGCTTCTCACATCTGGCTCTCCCTTGTTGAGCTTTACAAATGAAATCTGTCTTTTGGGACTATGACTGGGAAACCTGGAAAGAAAGAATAAATCTCAAATATTAGGAACCATATGTAAACATCAACTTCAGGAATGCAAATCATGTAGGTAAAGAAAACAGCTTTTGAAGGTAGCTTTCAGATAACACTCTTGGTTGGGTAACAGACTGAGGACACAAACACAAATAGACTTCTTTAGTGTCTCTAAGGGGGAAATATTCTTCAACGTAACTCAAGTAATAATAAAACTCTGTAGCCAGAAAGTGATTTTAATTTTTTCCAAGTATTTTCATAGCCATTATACTAAAAGCTCTGCAGCCAAAAGTGAAATCAAGTAGTAAAACATAAAATAATTAGCAACTGATGGGACAGCAAAGCTTTCACACTGTGAAAGCTTATTGATGATTTGGGAAGGGAAAATCTGAGTAATATTTCAACGTCCCCAGAAGTCAAACGGTGGTATACTAAAAAACATATCTGTTCTTCAGCCTTGGTTCCTAGTATAGATGTCCTAAAACCCTAGAATTTCATGAGTGGTAGGAATGTCTTTTGTTATTCATAAGGAGACCCTTCAAACACATCTGAGTTTATGCCAATAGGGTGACCCAAGGTGGGGCCTCTAATGATATCAGGATGGGGGCTGGTCACCAGAAAGACCAAGCACAGAATTCAAAGTTAGGGACTTTCAGCCAGGGCAGTGGCTCCACACCTGGAGAGTAGAGGGAGGTTGCAGTGAGCCGAGATCACATCACTGCACTCCAGCCTGGGTGACAGAGTGAGACTCTCTCTCAAAAAACAAAACAAAACAAACAAAAACAAACAAAAAACAAGTGTGCAGAGAAGGATGAACACTAAAAAGAACACTTCTATAGCACTAAAGTTTCTTTCTTTTCTAAAAGTGAATAGCTGGTGACAGCAAGAGTGGAGTTAACTGTAGTTTTTAAAAGTAACATGCTCTAAGCACAGCTGCATGTAAAAAACAATAAATAAATAAATAAATAAATAAATAAATAAATAAATAATGCTGAGTTCAAGATTCCTTTATGGAGAAAATACCTACTCACTAACTGCACAATTTTAGACTTAACTCATAAAGACTTTTCATATTTAATTTTACACATTCTAATCAAATGTACTAAACAGACTAAATAAACTAACTGTGGTATTTGCACTCCAAAACATATTTTTTTGTTATACTAAATAATTAAATGGGCCAAGAGCTATGACTCATGCCTATAATCTCAACACTTTCAGAGGCTGAGTCAGGTGGATTACTTGAGGTCAGGAGTTCAAGACCAGCCTGGCCAACATAGGGAAACCCTGTCTCTACTAAAAAGACAAAAATTAGCTAGGCATGGTGGCAAATGCCTGTAATCCCAGTTACTCGGGAGGCTGAGGCACAAGAATCGCTTGAGCCCAGGAAGCAGAGGTTGTAGTAAGTTGAGACTGTGCCACGACACTCCAGCCTGGGCAATGGAGTGAGACCCTGTCTCAAAAAAATAAAATAAAATAAAATAAAATAAAATAAAATAAAATAAAATAAAA
>NW_016810766.1:2140021-2166722 GCF_001698545.2 Rhinopithecus bieti | reverse complement strand
TAAATAATAAAATAATTTTAAATATTTTTTAAAAATAAAAAACTTTAAAATGTTTTTTGAAAGAAACTTGAAAATCTAATATTCAAATCCCATTTTAGAGGGATATTCTTAACAAATGATCTTCTAAAGTTGCTCGTCAGTAATTGTCCCCTGAAAATGACACTCAAATGCATTGAATTAAAAGCCTCAATTTTTTTTTTTTTAATTTTTTTTTTTTTGAGACATGGCCTCACTCTGTTGCCCATGCTGGAATGCAGTGGCATGATCATGCCTCACTTGCAGCTTTGACTTCCCAGGCTCAAGCTATCCTCCTGCTTCAGCTTCTCAAGTAGCTGGGACTACAGGTATGTGCTGCCACACCTGGCTGATTTTTGATTGTTTTGTAGAGATAAGGTCTCTCGTTATGCTGCCCAGGCAGGTCTCAAACTCCTAGTCTCAAGTGATCCTCCTGCCTTGGCCTCCTAAAGGGCTGGGATAACAGGTGTGAGTCACTGCACCTGGCCACACCTCAATTTTTTATTAATATTCTAAGTATGTAAAAAATGCTCTTAAAATAAATATATCCCTTTCTGAGACACACACCTTTGCTCACTTATGTTACTGCTAAAGATCTTTATAATTTCTCTGCCATTCAGATATATCAGTATATTTAAAAGAAACAGATAAAATACTTGGATACTAAAGTACGTAATTAAAACAGTAGATAGGAAAGTAAAATTACACGTTTAAAACTAATGGATATGAGGCAATTAATTCAAATTTCAGCTGGTGAATGATTAAAAATGACAATTGGTTCACTTTTTTATTCACTTTTGTTATTAGGAAATGTGCTTTTTAAAAGAAGGTAATGCCATTGCGGAAGATGATTCCATTTAGGAACTGAATTTTCAACAGCAGTATTATTGTAAAAGTGAGTGATTTATTATTTAATTCTACTTAAAGTTGTTTTTCCTCCCTTCCCTTTTGTTGATCCACAGGTGATGCTACATAAATAGTCTATTGATAAAATTTTAGATTTTAATCTATATTTAAATTTCCACTTAACTACAATCCTTACGTAATATCCAAAATATTTATAGCTATTATTAAGGAGTAATAGCCCTGCCCAAATAGAGTATCAATTTTAAGTTTACAATGCTGCAAAGAAAATGCTGTTTAGGAAAGATTCCAGAGACTAATGTTTTTATGCTGTCATTTTATCTGTCATAAACAATACCATTTTCCCGCATTGTCTTGAGCTCTTTGGCCTAGAGAAATTAAACACATGATTTAAAATACATCAGGACTATTCACTTGGTTACTCAAGTTACATTTGTCATTTCACTAAGAGTGGTAAGAGAAGTGAAAGTCTGATATCAGAGCCCATTTTATTCTTTATAGTTCACTGATAGTAGTTATTGGTAAATTGAATAAAAGCATTTAAAATTAGAACAAGAAGCTAGTTATTACATATTAGGTTGGTGCAAAAGCCATTGGCAAAACTGCAATTGCTTTTGCACCAACCAGTATATAATCTCTCTAAAAGTCAATTTCTATACCAATAAATTGGAGAAAAATAATAACGTAGAACTTTCATAAAGATAAAAGGAGATAATTAGCATAAGATGCTTAGCACAGTGCATATGCCCATGATATGTGTGCAGTAAATATTAGAAAATGTAGACTGACCATCACAATGTTCTCAAAGAATTGTTTGTGTCAAGACCTGTATTAGGGAACCATATATACTTATTAGGAGTGAAGATCCTGATCTTCACAGTGGTCAAAACTAGCAAAATAACATTCCTTAGAAGACTGTCTTAATAATGCCTCAAATCTGCCTAACTGTGCTATATTATGTCATAATTAAAGTGAATATTCTTCAAGTCAATCTGTTTGGCAAAGCGTTCTGTTTACATGTAATGTGTTTATACCTAAAATACCCATGGCAATGTTTACTCGAATATGAAAATATTTTAAGCTGTCCTCAAATTAGAAGTAAACTAAATGCGTTTGGTTATGTTGATTGCATTTGCTCTTTGTTTGTAAGAAATAAAGTCACAGCTGGCATTTTGATATTAAACAAGTATAATATTTGTAAGAAAGAGTTGGAAATTTAACCTAAAGATAATTGAAATCAGACACTACAAACAGAACTTACGGAACTGTTTCTAAATGCTCCATATAGTTTATACATAAATCTGATAAAAGTTCCCAAAATGCTGCAGAGAGAAGGATGTTTAATAGAGTTACATAGCAAGAGTCAAGATATGCCTGCTTGGGCTCAATGGGAGAAAATGGATCCAGTTTTTGAATCACATTCCACAAAAAATAATATAAAATATTTCTCTCTTCAAAACAATGCAGAAAACACATATTGGAATCCATCTAATGATACAGAGCTTTAGTGCTAAGTGAGGCTGGGTAGTAAGGAAAACGGACAGTATTTAGATTTTGTGCCCTAAGGAAGCAATAATTCATTGGTAATGCACTGCTAAAAATCATTGGACTTAAACTGCAATTTCAGCATCTCTATGTTTGTGACTTTTACAAAGAGTAATAAGAGTCCTAATAAAAGAAAGTGACACTGCAGAAAAGGTTATGGTGAGAAAAGAACAATTTTAAATAGAGCAAAGGATCGATAGAACTTAGACAAAGTAGAGAAAAAAGAAATCCAGACCAGTTTAAGAAGAATAATTATTTTACAACAGTGATTGAGGCATTTCATTAGGATGCTGATTACTGCTATCATAACTTCATTGTGTATAACTTATAATTTGCTAAAATGTATACACTTCTCATTTATGGGAGTTGATTCAGTCATGAACTAACTTTAGCTTCATAAAGTACTTCTCTAAATGATGCTATGGACAGAGATCTGAATGGGCTGGAGCTTTCTTCACTGCCTCTGTCATGATATAGACACTTGTGACATCAGTAGCAAGTCTTAGAAAATCTCAATGTATTTTAATTAGGATATTATTTATATACAGGAGAAACTCTGGAACAGATAGTAGTCATAGGAAGCTAATTAAGCCTGTAGAAAGTTTGATCATTTAATTTATCCTTTTATGAGTCATTAATACTAAAATTATTAACCCAGAAGTAAGAAATATTATTGTCTTATTTCCAGAATTAGACAGTAGTCTCTTGGATAAAATTTAAAATACAGGGTGATATGGGTTGAATTGTGTTTCTCAAAAAGATATATTGAAGTCCTATCCTCTGGTACCTGTGAATGTGACCTTATTTGGAAACATGGTCTTTGCAGATGTAATTAAATTACATCCATTGTGACTGGTTTCCTTTAAGAAAAGAAGGGACACAGAGACAGACATACAGAGGAAAGAGGGACTTGCAAAGACAGAGACAAATGGGGTTAGTTGCCACAAGCAAGGAATTATTGGGGCTACAAGACACCGGAGAAGGTAAAGTAGGATCCTGCCCTAGAGGCTTCAGAGGGAACATGGGCGAACGAACGCTGTGATTTTGGACTTTGAGCCTTCAGTACTGCTAAATGGAAAAATTTGTAATGATGTGTTACAGCAGCCCTGGAAATTAACGCACATGACTTCAGAATTTGAACTATTACGTTTACAAACCAAAATTGAAAGCAGTTCATATGATACAATTTTTGATACATGATTTTAAAAGTCTGCCCCTCTAACATATGCATGATTTATATAATATATATATATCTACCTTCATGTGGTACACACATACCCTGCCCCTTAGGTTTACAGACATTTTTTTAAATGGCACTATAGATTTGGTGAGGTTTCAGAGAAAGCCCTTCTCCCCCATACACTGCTTCTTTTTTTTTTTTTTTTTTTTTTTTTTTTTTTTTTTTTTTTTTTTTTTTTTTTTTTGAGACGGAGTCTCACTCTGTCGCCCAGACTGGAGTGCAGTGAGTGGCACAATCTCGGCTCACTGCAAGCTCTGCCTCCCGGGTTCACGCCATTCTCCTGCCTCAGCCTCCCGAGCAGCTGGGACTACAGGCGCCCGCCACCACGCCGGGCTATTTTTTTGTTATTTTTCGTAGAGACGCGGTTTCACCGTGTTAGATAGGATGGTCTCAATCTCCGGATCTCGTGATCCGCCTGCCTCTGCCTCCCAAAGTGCTGGGATTACAGGCGTGAGTCACCGTGCCCGGCCCCCCACACACTGCTTCTTGATCTGTAACTTGGTATAATATTTCTTCTGCAGGGCAACTGTCAATGAATTGATTCAAGTTAGCCCTTTGCTTATCCTTTACTTTGGAAATTTCATAACTAGGAATTCAGTCTTAAGGATACAATCATGAATATGTACAAAAATATAATCACGTGATTTATAAAGAATACTTACTGTAGTGCTATTAATATGAACTAATTAGGATTGTCCAAAATATACCATAATATGAATAGTCGAATATGTTATCTAATACCCATATGACATACTTCATATATTTGTCCCCAACCAAATCTCATGTTGAACTGTAATCCCCAGTGCTGGAGGCAGGGCCCAGTGGGGAGGTGTTATGTTATCACAAGCAAGGAATTATTGGGGCTACAAGATACTGGAAGAGGTAAAGTAGGATCCTGCCCCAGAGGCTTCAGAGGGAACATGGCCCAACCAACGCTGTGATTTTGGACTTTGAGTCTTCAGTGCTGTAAAAGGATAAATTTGTAATGATGTGTTACAGCAGCCCAGAGGGTCATGGATCTGCCCTTCTAACATACAGATAGATAGACAGATAGATAGATAGATAGATAGATAGATAGATAGATAGATAGATAGATAGTATCCCTCATGGCTTGGTGCTGTCTTTGTGATGATGAATTCTTATGAGATCTGGTCATTTAAAAGCATGTGGCACCTCTCCTTCTCCCCGCCCCCCCCCCACCTTGCTTTCTCACTCCTACATTCACCATGTGACATGCCTGCTCCCCCTTCATCTTCTACCGTGATTGTAAGCTTCCTAAGGCCTCCCTAGAAGCCAAGCAGATGCCAGCACCGTGTTTCCTGTAAAGCCTGCAGAATTGTGAGCCAATTAAGCCTTTTTTCTTTATAAATTACCCAGTCTCAGGTATTTCTTTATAGCAAGGTAAGAACAGCCTAACATACCACACAAATTAAATGCTACATGAACATTAATGATACTATAGAAAAATATTTATGTGGAAAGTTTTTTAATGACCTATTTTGAAATAAATTAAAAAGCTTGCGAAACAGAATGCACTACAGGATTACCTGCATAAACATTAACAGAAGGCTAGATGACTATAAATGCAGATAATAATATTGATAAACCTGTGGAAAGTAGGCAATTGAATTTTTTTTTTATTTTATTCACTTTCTTTAGTATGTTCTACATGAATATGTGTAACTTTTTAATAAAAAGTACTTTATGATTTCTTTTTTTAGAGATAGGGTCTCACTCTGTTGCCTAGACTAGAGTGTAGTAACGCCATCACAGCTCACTGCAGCCTGAAATTTCTGGGCTCAAGAGATCCTCTTGCCTTAGCCCCCCAAGTGTGCACCTCCATACTCCACTGATTTTTAAAATCTTCTGTAGAGATGGGGCTCACTATGTTGTCCAGGCTGGTGTTGACCTCCTGAGCTTAAGAGATCCTCCCACCGTGGCCTTATGGAATGCTGGAATTACAGGCATCAGCCACCATATCTGGTCAAGAAAGGACTTTAATTTGCGTAAATACAAACATTTGCAATGAACAAATGAAGGAATTGCTGCCAACAGAATATTATGCCAATAAATGCTATAAAACTCTACTAAATATTACACATTAATAGGAACGGTACTAGTAAGCAATTGCTAGTAGGAATTGGTTTACATCAAATGATGTAAACATCTACATTGTTGCAATTTTAAGTGTATCACTATATTGCTATTATTTTCTGATTTTCTCCAGATGGCCATGTCTCCCACTAAAGGCATTTATTTCTTTCATTAAGCGTTAACAATACCACTGAGCAAATTCTGGGCCATTAAATAAAACATAGTAGAGAACGATAATTGTTTATAAAAAAGAGGAAGGCTGGGTGCCGTGGCTTACACCTATAATATCAGCACTGTAGGAGGCCCAGGAGGGAGGGTAACTTGAGCCCAGGGATTTCAAGACTAGCCTGGGCAACATAGTAAGACTGCTGTCTACACAAAATAATAAATAAATAAATAAATAAATAAACAAACATACAAACAAACTTAGGTAGGTGTGGTGGCATGCACCTGTAGTCCTAGCTAATGACTGAGGTGGGAGGATGGCTTGAGCCCAGGAGTTTGAGGGTGCAGGGAGCCATGATCATGCCATTGTACTCCCAGCCCGGGTGACAGAGCAAGGTCCTGTCTCAAAAAATACAAATTACAAGACAATTAATTAATAAATAAAAAGATAAAATAAAATAAAATAAAAGAGAAAATGTAATGGGAAATCTGCGTAGCTTCTTGATGTTTCTCTAATATTTTGGACAAGATAAGAGATTGTCTGAAAAGAAAAGGTGAGGGGGTATTCCAAGACATTTTATGCATCAAAGAAAATTAAAATGCAAACAGACTGTCAAAACAAAAACATTGCAATAAAGATGATCAAACAGATTATAAATGCATTTGATGACTACACATAAGATTCTAAAAATAAACATAAACAGGAAAGCTGGCTTACTTTAAGAAAAAGTCCTTCCATCTTTCCCACTTTCTCTTCCATTTTCTTTCTTAATATTCAATGAGTAGCTACTATATACCCACTAGTTATGTAGGAACTAATGGTTCTGCTGTTTTTAACTGACATGTGAAGAATAATTGTGCAGTGTGTAGTTCAGTGTTAAAGAGACATGAATACACAGTAGCAGAAGAGAGTGAGGGAGCTAGTCAAAGAAGTGAAAGTAGCTTGAATCTGTTGGAAAAAGACAAAGAAAAGATGAAGAGAGTCTGCATTAAGGCAAGACAGTTACGATAAATGTCAGAGCTTACCAATGAGGATATTTTAAGCAGTGGTGTTCAAACTACAAAACAACGAGGTTATTGAGATTATTCATTTTAGTCAGTCTTTTCCCTCTTTTTCTGGGGTGATTAAAGTAAATATAGTCACACTTTTTTTTTTTTTCCTTTCTGGGACAGAGTCTCACTTTGTCGCCCAGGCTGGAGTGCAATGGCACAATCTTGGCTCACCGGAACCTCCGCCTCTCGGGTTCAAGTGATTCTCCTGCCTCAGATTCCCCAGTAGCTGGGATTACAGGCATCTGCCACCACGCCTAACTAATTTTTGTATTTTTAGTAGAAATTGGGTTTCACCAGCTTGACCGGGCTGGTATCGAACTCCCGACCTCAGGTGATCCACCCACCTTAGCCTCCCAAAGTGCTGGGATTACAGGCGTAAGCCACTGCACCCAGCCATATATAGACATTTTAATTAAATTATTTTCTGAAACCCTTTTTTGACTGCTATTTTGTTAGACGGTTAGCAGCCACTATATTCTGGGAAGAACAGTATAGAAAGAAAAAAAAACAAATAGGAAGCAAAGATAAAACAGAAAACACAAAATATATGATTTCCAAAATTTTTATAAAATTTTTGAGAGGGCAAGACCCCTGTGAATGTGACACTGATATAGTCTACCGGTGATTTTTTTTTTTTTTTTTTCAAGACAGGGTCTTGCTCTGTCACCAGGTTGGAGTGCAATGGCACCATCTCAGCTCACTACTGCAGTGACAACTTCCCAGGCTCAAGTGATACTCCCACCTCAGCCTCCTAAGTAGCTGGAACTACAGGCACACACTACCCACCATGCCTGGCTAATTTTTTTATTTTTATTTTTGTAGAGATGGAGATCTTGCTATGTTGCCCAGGCTTGTCTTGAACTCCTGGGCTCAAGCGATCCCCCTGCCGTGGCCTCCCAAAGTGCTGGAATTATAGGCACGAAGCACCACACCTGACCTACTAGTGAAATCTTTATTGGATGTTAGACAAATTATAATAGGATTAGGTCTGCTAGTGACAGAAAATCCAAAATAGCAATATTCAAAGGATAATTTTTTCTCTCTCTCAAGGCAAAAACAGTTTTCCAGAGCTGGTACAAAAGTAGCCATCTTTTTCTCATGCTCTTTGTTTTGCCTTCATAGAGTCTACTTTGTGATCCACAATGGCTCCTCTTGCATGTTGTACCAGCCAATAGGAAGGATAGAAAAGGGAAAGAGAATGAGACCTTCATTCAGTAACACTTCCTGGAAGTTGCACACACCAGCATTATTTATAATACTATTGGCCAAGACACACCTAGCTGCTAGAAAAAGTTGGAAAACATCTTTATTCTCAGAAGTAAAGTGGCCAGTCAAAAACAGGATGTTCTAACACTGCAGAAGAAAGGGAAAGTATATTGGTGGATATTATCAGCCTCTCCTACATTGGCTTTTGCATATCTATTAAGTTTATATCCATAAACTTAGAAATGACATCAACATTACCCAATTTCTGAGAGTGAAGGAAATTAAACAAGTTTTATAGTACGAAAAGTGAATCTGTCTCTCTCTCTGTCTGTCTCTCTTCTATCATACCTTTCCAACCACATTTTGAAAGATCTAATCCTTGGTGCTCTTTACTCCCTTTTTTCAGTTGGATCTCTCAACACCAGTATACAGGAGGTAATAATTGCAAGAATTATAAGTTGCTCTTTTTCTCCTCTTACATGTGTTTCTTCATAGCCTACTACTGAAAGCAATTTGTAACAGCCCTTAAAGAACCAGTGCTGAAACACCTGTTTCCAATTTCCAATATAGAAACTATCATCTTCAGTGTAGACTATATGCATTCAAGACTAGAAGGCTTCACTGAGCTGATCTTTTCAATAAAATTATACTAAAATCATCAGCCACTGAAAACAGCAAATGATGCAGCTTCTTACAAAATACAAACTGCTTTCAAGTGAATTTACCCTGTAGCGTTAGGGTTGCAACAAACCTGATGGACTTTATTCATCTGGGATCAATACATTAATAAGATTCTGATTTTCTTAGGGATACAGTCAATTTTTTTTAAAGGAAAAACACCTGAGAAGATGGTGTTTCAGCCAGATGTTTTTTCTCACAGGGGAATATAATTCACAGTCCATAGCTGTCTTTGTGTTTGTACCCCAATGCAGAAGAAAACCAAGCTCACTGGCCTTTCAATCAGTCAGCTACCTAGATCTAAACTAGGAATGCCCCAAAGCAGAAGATGAAGAATTTAGTGCTTTTAGATTAATCCCTTAATTACTCCAAAACAATTAAATAGCCTGTAGACTAAAAAATTTATTAGTCAGAAGATAATGTAAACTTGATCATATACTTATCTGTATAGAAAAAATCTACAGGAAACAAAAATGAAAGAAACTAGGAGCATAAGGAAAAATTCTCCCACCCAATATATGAATTTCTTAGCCACCTGCAAATATTTACCTCAGTTCTCTCATGTGAATAATATTTTAACCTAATTTATTTTCACTTTTCTCTGTAATTTATTTCTTTTGGTATTAAAATGTTTTAACTGTATAGAATTTATTCACTAGTGTCTTTTAACATCTCTGTGTTATGAAATTCTGTTGTACATATTTTAAAAAGCAGATTTAAATTAGGCTTTGACAGCTTGCCATTTCATATAATTTTCCCTTAGGAGATTCAGCTAATTAAACAAATGATTGCAAAATACCCATGGTGTCAACCCTGCTGGCTCTTACTAAGGACAATTAAAGCCAAATTTCAGTCATTTATCTCCATCCATGCTGGCCTTTTCTCATACCTTCATCCTACCCCCAGGACAAGTATGTATTATAAAAACAATGTGTGCATACATAAGAGTAAAGTCTAGGCAGCAAGGAACTCGAAACTTTCAACAAAACTCCAGCCAGGTACAGATGATTTAATATCCTTACAGGCATTCAGCAGTGGAAATTATTTTTTTCATGATAAGTAATTTATTTTACTTTATCTAACAACAACAACAAAAAAATCCATTCTACAATTTTGAAATTCTCTCATGGGTTAAATGACCTCACAGGTGTATTCCTTCTTCTCCTTAGAGAGAATTTGTCCTCAGGTATGAACTATTCTTCAAAACACATCTTTTTGCCGTCTTTAACCCCTTTTTCTCATCCTCCATGTTCAAAATTTCTATCAATTATGTGGTGCTGACATAAAATTTTGGGTCAATTACAATGAGTGGTTGATGAAATGGTGTGGAGAACAGAAAAATTCAAGAAAGAGCTTCCTCCAGGGTACAAGCTACTGCAATTTGGACTTGAACATCACCTGAGACTACTTGCAAGGCCTAAGAATATATATGCAAATTTAAGAAATGACCTAATTTATATGCAAATACATAAGTGAGCCTCCAGCTTATTGGAATAACCTGGTAGAGATCAACAATTTTCAGTCATGCCTAAGGATTTTCTTTCCTTGGGTTTTCAAACGCTTAAGGTTTGAACTAGGATATTCATTGTTGCTTTTATTTTTGCAAGATATGAAAGAGAGGAGACGGTAGAGTAGGGATGGCAAGAGATGAAGAAAGAAAGGGGAAGGAGGTAAGCTAAGAGCCTGCCTTTTATGGAAATCTAGAGTCTGTGACTTTACAATCCTATCCAATGTAAATATTTAGTTTACAATGATAAAATACACCTAGCATTTAGTTATTACTCCCCCTTGTGATTAGAGGAAGTTTGAGGAGAAAACTCAAGATTTGGAATAGAGAAAAAGAGGTGGGGAAGGAAGAAAGCAATTCTAAAAGATAAACTCTAAGCCAAAACCAAGCAAACAAAAACCCAATATCCTCTCCTTCCACCAAAGAAGGAAACTTCCCCCCAGTAGCATGTTTTGATACATCATTCAGAAGCAGCATCAGTTATTTTGAACGTTTTTCTCTTTCCAGTTCAGGTGCAAACTCATGAACATAGGCTACTTATTCCTGCTTCTCAAATTATCTGATTTACCCGTTTAGGGAAAAATTCTCATCTCAGGAGGGGATATCAAAGAAACTAAACAAGCAAACAAATACATTTATTATAACCTCTCAAAGGCCCTAGTACAGTAACTAGTAAAACAGACACTGAAAAAGAGAAAAGCAACAATAGAGAAATTCAGTAGTATTTCCTCAGTTGAAGGTAATAAAAGGAGATGCTCTCAGGCTTAGACTCAAAAAAGTGTACATTATAATGTGTTATTACCAGGTACAAACCAATGGAGTTTCCTTTTCCTTATATGTAAATAGGATTTAATACCACAACATGTATTTGTGAAAGTTAAATGAGACAAACAAGCTGGGCGCAGTGGCTCATGCCTGTAATCCCAGCACTTTGGGAGGCTGAGGCAGGTGGATCACTTGAGGTCAGGAGTTCCAGACCACCCTGGTCAACCTGGTGAAACATCATCTCCACAAAAAATACAAAAATTATCAGTTTTTTTTTTTTTTAATTGGTTGGTTGATATTGCTTAGGCTTTCGAGATAAGACGTGCACGGCATGGTGGCAGACGCCTGTAATCCCAGTTACATGGGAGACAGAGGCAGGAGAATAGCTTGAACCCAGGAGGCACAGGTCGCAGTGAGTCAAGATTGCACCACTGCTTTCCAGCCTGGGACACAGCAATACTCCATCTCAAATAAAAATAAAATCAATAAGTGAGACAAACCAGTTGATAGTTAATTCATTTTTTAAAAAATGTAAGATTATCCTATGTACATCATTCATTACGTAAGAACCTGGATTTGCTTTTTTTTAATGTCCTTTTTTTTTCTTTTTCTTTTTTTTTTTTTTTTTAAGATGAGGGTCTTGCTCTGTTGCCCAGACTGGAGTGCTGTAGCCTAATCATGGCTCACTGCAGCCTCAAACTCCTGGGCTCAAGTGATCCTCCCACCTCAGCCCCATGAGTGGCTGGGACTGCAGTCATGCACCACCATGTACAGATAATTTAATTTTTTGGGGAAGGGAGGAGAGGGGTGGGCAGAGACAAGGTCTCGCTATGCTGGTCCTGACCTTCTAGCTTCAAGTAATCCACCCACCTTGGCCTACCCAAAGTGTTGGGATTACAGGCATGAGCCATGGCAGCTGGCCTTTTCGTATGTCTTATCTCCAAAGCCTAAGCAGTATCAACCAACCAATTTAAAAAAAAAAAACCTGACAAATTATGCCCATTATAAAGAAAACAACAACAACAACAAAAAAACTACCATTACTATACTTTTTTTTTCCTTTTAGTTTAAGAATTATATGGCCAGGTGCAGTGGCTCATTCCTGTAATTCTAGCACTGAGGGAGGCTGAGGTGAGAGGATTTCTTGAGCACAGGAGTTTGAGACCAGCACAGGCAGCATAGTGAGACCTCTGTATCTACAAAAACAAGCAAAAAATCAGCTGGGCATGGTGTTGCATGCCTGTGGGACTAGCTATTCAGGAGACTGAGGTGAGAGGATCCCCTGAGCCCAGGAGTTTGAGGCTGCAGTGAGCTGTGATAGTGTCACTATACTCCAGCCTGGGTGACAGAGCAAAGACTCCATCTCAAAAAAAAAAAAAAAAAGAGAATGATCTTGAGTTTACCTGCTTTACAATCTTACATCCTTAAACAGAATCCTAAATAAGACAAATGCTTAACTGCCATGAGAAATTCTATAAACATTTCCTGTTTATTTCTGTTTCCTTTTTATAGAGCTAGGTTAATATTGTGCCCAGTAAGTAATTTTAAACCACTGTAAATACCCTCTTAAAATAGCTGTGTTTTCAGAAACTATTTATCAGGCTTCTTGATTTAAATTTGATTTTTATCTTTATATGTAATGAAATGGTCAAAGTAGTTTATAAACATTTCTTTCTCTCTCCTCTTATGATAGAATCCAGCAAGTGTAATTACTACTAAATAGCACCATGATGTATTTATTTAGCTATAGCTTGGGATCTGGGGAAGGTGATTCATGGTAAAGAGAGTTTCATGAGAAAAAAATTTTATTTTCTTTCTCTTTCTTTTTTTTTTGCTCCCTCCCCCAAACAAACTTTATTAACGACAACAATAACAATGCCATTCTAGAGCTTACTCCTCAACTGTATGAAGCACATCATGACAATGGAACTCTTCATTTGAGAGCACCATCCATGGAATTCTCATTCATTTAACTTTAAAATGATAATGCAATGCCAGCTCCCCACCCTATCCCTAGGAAATAAGGTCTGTTTACTGACAACAGTGTGTAATTGTTTCTTCCTAGAAGACTACCATGACTATTATTTTTAAGTTGTTTCATAAGAAATGATAGTGAGGGGCCACTAAGAACTTCACAGTTGGCATGAAGATTATTTTAGGCTCAAAACCTTTGAGAATCTATAGATGCAGACAGAATCCTTCTCAAAACTTCCCTAAAACAGAACTTCTAAAATATGAGGCTGCCATAAATTCCCATTTCAGGGTGGGACTACTCCTAGGGGGTAGACAGAGAACATACCAAGTCTGAGTCCCTTTTGGAAAATTTTAATGCCCTAAAGAAGACAAATAGACCAATCAGACCTGTATAGATGAACATTATCACAAACTTTCCTATCATCTTCCCATTCGTTCTCCTAAAAACCCATTTGTTTTTTCCAAAGAAACCATAGAAGTGTTTCTATCCTCTCCCTTTCCCCAACTAGGTTAGGTATGTAAGCACCACATCCTAATTGCCTTTGTGATGGTAGTGATGATAAGTTACTCACCACTGAGCAGTCTGCAGGTGCATTGCACTTGTAAATAAGCTTTTTCTTCTGTTAATCTGTCTTTTGTCAGTTTAATTTGCAGGCCTCTTAAAATAAGACCTAAGTGGGTAGAGGAAGTTTTTCCTCCCTGACACAGTATTTTGCTACTTTTATTGTATCTTTTACCAACTCTAAAAAATGTGGTTACTGTTTATAATCTATTCCAGAGTCTTGACTCTAGCACTTAATAGCTGGATGAACTACTTCATCTCTGTAAGCCTCGGCCTTTTATTTCTATAATGAGGATAAAAATATTTATTTTGTCAAATTTTCAAAAGAATTTGCAATATTCTATATGAAACACCAATGTAGCAGGTTTAGAATTGCCATTCAGTCAGTGGTGACCTTTCTTATCCTTATTTTATTGGCTATTGAAATTTCTTTCTTTCTTTTCTTTTTTTTTTTTTTTTTTTTTGAGAAGGAGTCTCACTCTGTCACCCAGGCTAGAGAGTACAGTGGCGTGGTCTCGGCTCACTGCAAGCTCCACCTCCCGCATTCACGCCATTCTCCTGTTTCAGCCTCCCAAGTAGTTGGGACTACAGGCACCCTCCACAGCTAATTTTTTGTATTTTTAGTAGAGACAGGGTTTCACTGTGTTAGCCAGGACATTCTGGATCTCCTGACCTTGTGATCTACCTGCCTAGGCCTCCCAAAGTGCTGGGATTACAGGTGTGAGCCACCATGCCCAGCCTGCTGTTGAAATTTCTAATGATATTTCCTAAGTCTTTGATTTTGATTTTTCTTCTATTATTCAGTATTACCACTACATTTACAGTGGAGTAGAAGTCATATTGTAAATTACATGTTTATAAAGTCAAAGTTTTTACATGATGGAATAAATGGAAACCATTCATCAATTTTTTCCTAATCAAGAACATATAAAATGTTCAACAGAAGTAAATTTGTTTCATGATAAATACAGTCATTTTAAAATGAAATGTTAATAGGTACCATAAGTATTCATGAATAACATTGTTATTCAAGGAAAAATATTAGCATAAGGAAGACATTTGGGTTTTACATGTCTCTTGATTTGAAATTATGGGGTACTTCAGATTCATATAGTTTTAGAAATGCATAATGTCCTAATACCACACATTCAACTTTCATGGGTAAAATTGAAAAAGGGACTATAAAGTTTCATATCAACCATTTAACATTATCTACTCTAAATCACAGAAAAAAAAAAAAATCCAGTGGATCTTATACAGGAAACGCAACACTTAAATTGTTTCCACTTGGCTTCTATGACTTTTAAGACTCCGATGTTTCAATAATTTTTGTCCCAAATATTATTCCATAGTACAGAAAATAAGATATTTACATAGTTTTAGAGAAACCTAGTTATAGAATGTTTTTCTCAGAAATCATAGAATGTTGCAGCTTTATTATAATGAATAGTCTGGTTTAGAAATTTTAAAAGAGATTAATCTTTGTGGAAAATATAAGAAAGGACTACAAAAAAATTGGAAAAGTGTGGAATTCTCAAAATTTGTCATTATTTTTAGTGAGATATTCTTCAGTGGTCACAAGGTTAAGCCTTTTAGGACACAAAGCAATACTGGATAAATTTCTCTGGTCTTGTTTTTTATCTTTAAGAGCTTAACTTTGCTCTTGTTGCCCATGTTGGGATACTTTTTTTGGTTTCTGCCATCTGGAGGACAGACTTTTGAGTTCATTTCGTGGTTACCCCTAAAAATATCTTGAGCAGTTAAAAGCCTTTGCAAGCTCAAAATTGGCTTCTCCTAGGCTCCTTATGGGAAAAACAATAGAAATCGCTCATGCTGTGGTAGCTCAGTGTTAAGGCTTTATCCTTTTGACATGATGGCCCAGGTTCAATTCTTGGCTTCTGGAATGATACATTTCTGGTTTGCTAATTTGCATAACTTTTGCCATTTATTGAGGTTTTTTCCCCCCATGGATGCTTCTGATTTTCCTGTCTTGAATTTTCTTTTCTCTAAATGCCCTTGGGGGAGACTGCAAATCTTGTAAAAAAAGGAAACTCCTTACCACTGTCTTTTGAAGCACCTGAGAGGTTACCTTTTGGCAAAGCCAAAAGCTAAGAAATATTGGCTACTTGATGTGGCTAAAGTCGATAATACAAGATTTAAAAGGATTTATTTTTTTAAAGATCACTACGGTTAAACATCAGCTTAAATGGATAAAACAAGTTATAGGTATATTTAAAGACCTTTATGTTTTTCTCTTCTTGGATCTTTGTTTTCTGGAAAAAGGATTTTTTTTTTTTCTTCTCAGTCAGTCGCATCATTTTTCTTTTTATCTTTTCTTTTTTTTTTTCAGTCTTGACAGTCTTAAAGCACACATGAGAGGTCCTAAGGTAACTTCTGCTAGTGGTAGCCTAGGACTCCTTGGGAAAAACAGATAAGGAGCTGCAGAACTTGTTTTGGGAAAAAAAAAAACAAAAAAAAAACAAAAAAAACCAAAAAAAACAAAACTCTGTTTTCCTCATGAAACCCCAGGGAATTAAAAGCAGATAGATCGCTCTCAATATCTAAGGCTCTGTTCTGTCTTGCTTTGAGTTATCCAATGGTTTTAAGTTTTGGGGTATCAAAATTACTCTGAATTATGGGAAAGCTTTTACCCTTGATGTATAATATATAACATAAAAGCACGTACTTTAAAAAATAGCTAACGTCAGTTATAAAGAGATACTTAGCTCTTTGCATGCTTGGATCAGAGAATCATGCTCTCTGCCACCTGGAAGACATGGAAACATGTGCAACCCCCACTGAGAAATGACACTCCCATGGGGGATGGGCTGATTACAAAATGGGCTGACTGGCTTTGGGTTTTACCTTTAAAATTAGGAATTGCACTCTTCATCCTAGTACTCATTATTTACCTTGTAGTACGCTGTTCACTTCAATACTGTACTAAAATTATAGATGTAAGTACTAATGCCTTTGTCATGCAAGCCTTGGACCCCCATCCTGGCTCATGTGAGTTTGCTCAGCCAGGTACAAAGTGGTTTCACTCCTCTCATCTTGGGGTCAACTCCCATTCTCGCTATGTCCCCTGTCAGCAGGAAAAACCCAGAGCCCTTGATGACCTTTTCTGATCTTCATAGCCTGTACCTTAAGATTAACATGTTTTAAAACCCAAAGGGGGGATTGAAACTGCCTTTGCAAAATGATGACTGAGACAGTGAAAGGGATCTGACTCAACCAACTCCATCTTGCTTCTATCCTCCAAGCTGTTCTTGTTCACTCCTGGGCAGAGGCTGAACTAACTTTGGGAGGAACTTAGTTTATAGTTTAAAATACAGACAATAACAGCCCTTTCCCAAAACAAACCTCCTTCTTGCCTGGGGACTAGTTTGCCTTTGCAGGACTAACAACTTAGCCACAAGATTAGAAATTACAGTTTAGGAGTCATGCAGCTGGAGGCTACAAGATTCTGACCCTCCCTAAACTGCTCCTAAAGTCACTGCTTCAGATATTTTGCAGATCCTGCACTTGATGGATTAGCTGGCACCACCTAGACTGATAAACTGGGTCATCTGATCTTGTGGCCCCCACCCAGGAACTGACTCAATCCAAGAAGACAGCTTTGACTCCCTATGATTTTATCTCTGACCTGACCAATCAGCACTCCTGGTTCACTGGCTTCCCCCACCCACCAAGTTGTCCTTAAAAACTCTGATCCCTGAATGCTCAGGGAGATTGATTTGAGTAATAAAACTCCAGTTTCCCACATAGCTGGCTCTCAGTGAATTACTCTTTCTCTACTGCGATTCCCCTGTCTTGATAAATTTGCAATGTCTACGCAGCAGGCAAGGTGAACCCATTGGGCTGTTACATGTTCACCTTTACACATTTTTTTTAATGCAAAATAAACCAAGTGTCCTTGCAAGAACTATGCTCCTTATTTTATATAAAATTTCAGTGCAGCCAGTATTTTTTCTACCACCTACAAAGTGTGATACATACTCCGATTTGCAATTCAGTCTTGGCATAACCAGCAAAAATAAATATATATTTGAAGATAAAAATATAAACAAACACTTTTTTTTCTTTTAATTTCTAGAATGGCACTATTACTTAATGGTTTTATTTTCACACGAAAATCCTCAAAATCTTAGATGTAGACACTTCAGGAACTATACGTGGCTCTACATGAACTCAATGGTCAGAAAGAAGAGAAAAACATGCTGGTAGTCCCAGCTACTCGAGAGGCTGAGATAAGAGGATTGCTTGAGAGGATTGCTTGAGAGGTGCAGTGAGCTATGATCACAACACTGCACTCCAACCTGGGGGACCAGGCTCTCTCTCTCTCTTTTTTTTTTTTTTTTTAACAGAGACCCCTTCTTAAAAAAAGAAAGAAAGAAAGAAAGAGAGAGAAAGGAAGTGAAAAACTGATTCTAGGCCAGTCAAGTGATTGATTATATATTCAGGTTTTCCAACAAGGTTTCAGATGATTAAGCTAGATTTTTGATATAGTCAATCCAGCGAAGCTGTGAGAAAAATACATATAAGATGATGAGGAGAGAACAGTAGATTACAGGAGGTCCCTGCTATTGGGGCACAGAAAATAATTCCCCAAAATATGGTGCTTTGGCATGCTTAGAGCTTTAAACATTCAAATGTCTCAGAACAAGGTCTGATGGTCTTTCTGGAAGCACTGGAAGGGATTTCTGCAGAATTTCCTTATCTGACTAAGAAAGCTTCTTTCTAAAAGAAACACAATTGTACTAAGATATCCTCCCTAGGAATCTCAACAAATATCCAGGAAAAATAAACACTGGAAAAGACTGACTTTCATCTGGTGTCCTGAGGACAGTTCCAAGAGATTACCTGGGAAGCTTTATCTTCACAATAAGTCATAACCCGTAGGTCCCATCCTTTTTCGTAAGAGAATCATTTACAAATTAATGTTTGCCTGCCAGGCCCACACATCTCTCCCCTCTGAAAAGAATATTTAAGCCTAAACTCCCTGGCCCCTCTTCAAGTGTCATGCATTGTATATGTGCATTAAACAAATCTTGTATGCCTTTTTCTCCTTTGGTCATTTCATGTTCAGCGAACATTAGAGGGCAGAAAGAATGTTTTCCCTTGGCCCCTACACTGCCAAATGCCAGTCTCGTGGTTTAGAACAGGCTCTGAGGTCTACTCAGTTGTCTAGGGCTTGAACTGGCTCAGTGCTCTTCTATATAAAGCTTAATCTGCCAGATTTTTATTTTTTTTTTTTTTTTTTTTTTTTTTTTTTGCCAGCCAGCTGAAACTTGCTGCCACTTCCCCCTTCATTCTGGTTATACTTGCCTGAGGGTTAAGATATGTAAAAGACAGCAGTCTTGATCAGTTCTTGGGAAGCTTGCACCCCTAAACAGTCTCAGCCAGAGCCATGCTAGGTCGCCTTAGCATGAGGTTTCACCTACTAAACCTTAACAATTTTATTTGAGTTGGCTATTAAAATATCTTACCCCATAACCCAGACACCTTAATGAACTTTCCAGCCATTTAGGTCAAAGGTATATTCTAGAGACTATCTATTGACCACTAGTGTCCACTGGGAGTAAATCTCAGAGGCAGTCCACGCCAGTTATAAATGCGTCAATGTGGCCAGACATTGAAACTGCATTCTTTCACAGTACCAGGGCTTTTAAATTTAGAATGTTAGGAATACCTAGCCCACCTCCCCTGCTTCACTCCTGGTTATCCCCCACTTAGCATCTTTTCCTTTCTTCATCTTCATGACATTTTTTAGCTGTTGAAGACATCACCAAAATGCACGGTTTCTTTAAGCATATAGGCCTGACAGAGAAGTTAATGACCTTCTATTCTATCACCTTGTTTCCAGTGTGAGTGCCATCAGTCATGAGAATGAAACTATGAAAGTTGTCAGAATCAAAATTCTCCCTCTCTTATTTGTTATTTAAAATGACAAAGCTAGGCCGGGTGTGGTGGCTCACACCTGTAATCCTAGCACTTTGGGAGGCAGAGGTGGGTGGATCACATGAGATCAGGCATTTGAGACCAGCCTGGCCAACATGGTGAAATCGTGTGTCTACTAAAAATACAAAAATTAGTTGGTATGGTGGTGGGCACCTGTAATCCCAGTTACTTGGGTGACTGAGTCACGAGGATCGCTGGAACCTGGGAGGCAGAGGTTGCAGTGAACCAAGATGGCACCACTGCACTCCAGCCTGGGCACAGAGCGAGACTGTCTCAAAAAATAAAATAAATAAAATAAAATAAAATAAAATAAAATAAAATAAAATAAAACAAAATAAAACAAAACAAAACAGTAAAGCTAGAACTAGGAGTAATAAAGCTAGGTCGATAATATTATGACACTGACACGATCTCCTTTTTGGCATCTCTAGCCCTTCAAATAGCTTAAGACAATTCTAATATGTCTATTGTAGATTCATTCTCATACCATCCATCTCTATTAACAGTTTGTTAATTTTTTTCCTATTCTGTAGCATTCAGTTCCTTCCTAACCTGGCTGGTCAAATAGTTTAATTGATTCTTAAACAGTCTTTGATACTTCTTTCCCCTACAGTTCGTCTTATCACTGACTCCGTTCTAAGGTCCTCATTAGATAATAGGCTAGACATCTCTGAAAGAATCTTTTCATAGATAGTAACTTCAATTGAGAGTCTAAGGATTTCTCTAATAATGATCTTGAACATAGACATGGTGGAGTTCCGATAACAGGTTCTTATGTCCAAAGAAGAGGGCAAAAAGTTCTGCAGATACCAGCAGGGAACATTAATTCTTTTTTGTCTGTTTGTTTTGTTTGTTTATTTAGAGACAAGGTATCATCTCACTCTGTTGCCCAGGCTGGAGTGTAGAGGTGTGGAGTTAGCTCACTGTAGCTCACCTTCCTGAGCTCAAGCAATCCTTCTGCCTTAGCCTCCTGAGTAGCTAGGCTAATTTTAAATGAATTTTTGTAGAAGCCTGGGCAATATGGCAAAACTCTATCTCTACAAAAAAAACAGAAAAATTAACTGGGCATGATAGCACCTGTGCTTGTAGTCCTAGCCTGGGAGGCAGAGGTAGGAGGATTGCTTGAACCTGGAAGGTCAAGTCTGCAGTGAGCCATGATGGTGCCACCACACTCAAACCTGGGTGCCAGAGTGAGACTCTGTTTCAAAAAAAAAAAAAAAAAAATTTGTAGAGATGGGAGTCTTGTTATGTTGTCCTGGTCAATCTCAAACTCCTGGTCTCAAGAGATCCTCTTGTCATGGCCTCCCAAAGTGCTGAGATTTTAGGCGTGAACTACCATGTCCAACCAGGAACATTAATTATTAAAGCCTACAAAGTACCAGTTCTTTGACTGTATTCCTCTTGGCGCCTCTCTCAGAAACCTAAGCTTCTCTTTTTGCTGTGTCTTTTGTACATATTGCTTTGATAGTGCCACGGTTAACTAACTATACCCTGTTTATGTTGTCCAATGGAGAAGTTCTTTAAAAAAAAAAGTGGTAAAAGAACACATAATATGAAATTTACGCTCAACTAATTTTCAGTGTACAGTACAGTATTAATTATATTCACATTATTGTATAGCAGATCTCTAGGGCCAAGTTTTATTTTTTTTCCAAAAAACATTGTCGCTTTACCAAAATCAAACTGCAATTCATTGGTAAAGGAAACAAAAGAATTGTGCTTATTTTAAACAGATAGGGGCATTAACATAATTGAGTATGGAATTTTACATCATATGTTATTCACATTTTCCCACTTCTCAAAATTCACAAATATGAAACAAAACATCTTATGTTTTAAAATCTCAAAGGATATCAGATTAAGTCTGTGTGCTTTAAAAAAGGGGGCTGGTATTAGGAGAAACACATTTACAGCAAAAGTGACGTGAATGGACTATTCATTTGTTTGGCCACTAATTCCATAGGGCAACTGATCATAAATTAAGTGCCTGACATTCAGTAATAGATGATTATATCTGACATAATGAAGTTATAATGGAAGGTGTTCGCACACTGCTTGACTATTAAGTGCCCATTTATTGTCCCTGCACCAGGTGTGATAGTGATAGGCTATACAAATCATCCGGAAGAAATGTCAAAATAGGCTCCGTTACTGATAAAGCACCACACATGTTTATTAATATAGCAGCTTGTCTCAGGTCTGGCCCATCTGCTCATTTAAAACAAATCTTTTCCCTATAAATATTTCAGTTAAGAGCATGACTGCAAGTAATAGTTTTAGAGCAACAGAAATGGTAAGGGAAGAGGAGAAAAAGAAAAATAGCTGAGCTTAAACAAAATATTATGTTCTTACTTTTGTCTTAGATGCGTTTAACAGAAGAAGGGGCAGGGACATAGCTTTTCATATGACATTTGCTTTAGATTAGTACTGCGTGAGTGTAGGCCATCGTAAGTGGGCCAGGCTCCAGCTGTTGCTGATGCCAGGTGGGAAACAGCAAATTTCACCCATGTTTTCAAAGTACACATTTCAATAAAGTACAAAACAAAGTACTCAATTAAGACATTCTCTAGAGCACTAGTTCATATGCATTTAAACTCATCAGAAAATATTTCAGCTGGGTAGATTTTATAAAGAAAATAATAATGCAGATTTTGCAAAGAGGATGGGATGATTTTAAACTCTGAAGATATGCTTTTAAAACTCATTTTCTGTAAGATACCAACACCAAATTTCTGTATTAACGGGGAAAACAACAGAAGCAAAATTTAAATGTTTGCCCCTACATCCACCCCGACACCTCGTGCTTTTATTTTATTTTTTTACTTTAGCAAATCAGAACTACAAGGCTAAGACATTTTCCATCTGGTATCTTGGGTTTTATGTGCTTGCATTGCAGCCTGTATGCTCTGTGTTGTGCCTTAGGATGGTTTTATCTAACAAACAAACAAGTATGCCCTAAGGGTTCCCTCTTAAATGAACAGGCACATTGAAATGAAGAACTACAATTGTTTAAAACAGTGAAACAAAGAAAAGGCAGGGACCATTTGGTGACCAGGGGTGGTTCCCACTCTATAGCCCTGGCTTCATTTATTCACTTATTAAAACCTAAATAAATTCTGGCAGGCATACCTTTCAACTTCCAGGAAAGATCTTTATCAGACTCAGTATCACATAAATCCACTAGTCATACTTTTCTAAATAAATTACATCTCAAGATAACTAACCACCCAGCGACCGAAGGGCCAATTCAATTACTTAGACAAGGCTAAAGGTCTCAGACACTCTTAAAATTATTATTTTTTTTCATCTTTTATAGACTGATAGGAACCACTTTGCAGTCATGTTTCATGTTACATGTACTTTCAAAGAATCAATAATGGGTGATCTTTAGTCCGAACATGAATTGCCCTTGTCTTCCAGAACAGTACCAACATCCACCCAAATTATCTAAATTAGGTATCAAGAATTTCTCTCTTGACATTTCCAACAATTCTAAACAATCAAGGAGATCTATTTATGCTTTAACTGCAGTCTATGGATCCATCATGTCTTCTTTATTTCCATTGCTACTGTCTTTTAGTTTGTACTCTCAAGGGCATCTTATGAAATAACCTACTAATTCTCTTTGCTCTCAATCCACCTTAAGAACTGGAATAAATATTTATATGCAAACTGATTGTATTCATGCCTTCTATGTTTGAAGTTCTTTGTGGTTTCCCACTATCTATAGGATATTTGAAATTGCTAGGTTTAGTATACAAAGATCGATTATAACCCAGGCTATAATTTCTTTTGTCAGTGTCTTTCTTCCCACTTTGCCCCACATCAGTTGGTCACACTGAAGTCCTACTCAGTACTAGAAGCAATATAGACTAACCTTGGCAATAGATTAACAGATTCACAATCACCAGTCAAGAGTCTAAAACTATTTGTGATTTAACAGAATCAATATTCAGCAGGAGAATCTGATTGTGTGGGCACAGTAAATGCAGTCTTTTCAGGGGTTATCCGTTAGCAGTTAATGCTCTTATGCTCAGCAGAGGCTTTAACCCCAGGGTATACATTGGAATCCAGGGATGTATTCCTTGAGGTGCTGCTCTTAGAGACTCAGAATTTAGTCTTGCAATTTGAATTTGCCTGTTTCCAAACTATTCTGCTACGTCTGATCAGAAAAGGGAACCCACTTTGCCCACGGCACAATAACTAGTGTGGGAAATGGAGGGGAAAGAAGGGAATGGAATCTTCGGAGAACAGAAGGGACAGGAGGGAATTCTGTAATAACATTTTAAGGAAAGGTCACACCAGTATGATTGGATGTACCTCTCTCTAAGTCATTCTCCACTCTGTAGCTAGAGTCATCTTTTAAAAATTGAAACCACAGTATGTAGTACTCTATGTTATAAACCCTTAAGAGTTATTCACAGCTTTTAAAACAAGACCATAACTTTCTTCATGTCTTACAAGACCCCGCGTGACTGTGGTATGATTTAGGTCCCACCTAAATCTTGTGCCTATAACCCTACTCTCTCCTCTTATTATATTCCAGAAATTAGCTTATCCATTTATTTGCCTATTTTTTTTTGTTTATTTATACTTTCCTTTGTCTAGAATGTGTACTCCATGAGAATAGAAATCTTGACAGACTTGTAAACTGCTCAATCCCACAAATGCCTGGCAAGTATGAGGCATTTAATTAGTCTTTGCTTAGTGAGTAAATTAGTTAACATACTATAAATTTCCTACTTCAGGGCCTTTGAACACACTATTCAACTGTAATCATGGACAACTCACCTTCATTCTTCATGCTTCAGCTCAGTGGTCACCTCCCTAGAGTGGCTTCCTTTGACTAACCATCTTATATGTCTTTTATGGCTATAATAATGATCTCTTTATAATCTTGACTGTTTAATCAATAATTTTTCTATTGTTTAAATCTCCCACTACAAGATAAAGTCCATGAGGGCAAAAATCTTTTTTCTCCTAGACATTCACTATTGTAGAGTCACATCAAAAATTAATTTGATTTAAATTCAACTGTACGCATTTAAAAAAAGTTTGAGAAAAGAGTCTATTTGCCATTTTACTCAGTGAGCACACAGCCCAGAGCGAGTGAGGAGCAGTGATCAGGTGCCCTCAGTGCTCTCTGTGTCTCTCTATACCCCTCATCACATAGGTATCTAGACACCCCGGAGCAATTTTATGACATTTTTAAATTCACATTTTCTAGTATTAAGGAATGACTCATTATGGACCACATATCATGGGTAATTTAACAAATTTTCAAGATCTTTTTTTTTTTAGCTTTACCCTACAATTTCAGAATTTAACCCATGCATAAGATGTAACCGCATAAAAAATATTTGTTGAATAGTGAAGGACAGTTGGAGTCCTTAGGAAGAACATAGAGAAAAAGTCATGTGTAGTTTTACATAGACTGTAATAAATTTTTTGGCATATAGTTGAGATTTTTAATGTATAGCCATTCACAACTAAAATACGTTTTCATATAAAATTAAAATTGTATCATAATTAAACCAATAGGATTTAAGGAGGATAAAAACATTGAAAACTCAGTTGAAAACTGCTTTATTTGATCTTACCATATGTGAGATATACTAAGCTTTTGACTAGAGCAATAGAGTATTGCTGCTAAATTAAATTAACCAATATTTGTATAGCATTCTTTAGGTTATAAAGCATTTTCACATATAATATCATACTCAATATTTGATACTTAACCTTGGGAAGGAGATTTGCTGGAAAATCTGAGACACTGTGGCAAAGGTTTTGTCCATGGCCATATACTTAGCAAAGTGGGATATCAGGTTTAAATGCAGGCATTGGTATTCATGCTGTGTACTTAACATTTGACTCCATCTAGGATATTCTAATGCCACACTTAACAGCGAGGGATATTGTTTTTTGCTGCACTCTTAAAAAATGGAAATAATTGCTGAACCCAGAGCTATCACTAGCAAAGAGAAACATGCTTCTTGGCACTGAGAGAGCCAAGTGCTTCTTAGTGTCAAGGTAACACCAGTTAATGTGCAATGGGACAAATAATAGCTAAAGTCAATGCTTCCCAAACAGAAGCATATGCCTTTCAGCAGTGAAGACAAAAAGATTCTCATTCTCCAAATGGTATTATATAGGCTGATGTTGTATGTATAACAGTTCCTACCCCTACTGTTAGGGTATAAAAAATCTCAAAAAAGATCTTTAACTTCAGGCAATTGACTCTAAGATTAAAATTTAAAATGTAAGGATTACCAAATAAAATTTTTGTCATGCATATCTTCTACATCTACTATCAAGTAGGAATTGTTATATTCAAGAAGATTTCCCTGAGTGGCATCCGTGTGTGTGCACGTATGCATGTGTTATGTTGAGTATGCCAAATAATTTGGAACCTTGCAGCTGTGGATATGCAGCAGGTGGGGCTGAGGAGACTGTTACATTTGGAGGTCAAGGCAGACCTCCTACTTCACCCCCTCAGGCTTTGGTGGTAACAGCCAACACAACTACCAGTCAGCTGTCTGCTCCAGGCAGTAAGGTAATTAATTTTTACTATATGGGTATAAAACTATTTTCTGGTGATAACATAAACATTAACCATTTGGGGAAAGAGAACATTGAAAAAATTTAAAAAAATGATATTTTATCAAATAAAATATTACATTTTAGTATTTTACAAGATTTAGTACATTAACTTGCATACAATTTGTAATACATCATTAGAATGTCTGACCTCTTTTGTAGTATGATTTTAAATACTTTTTCTGAGAGAAGCAGTATATGTTTATGAAAACAGTAAAAGGTAAAGGGTGACACTAGAACAAAGATGTTTTATGGAAAATAACAAGCACACAAAAAATTATTTGTCACTTGGTGAGTAAATAGTAGATATGTCTTCAAACTACTTGTGTCATATTGTATTCTTAAGATGCATAAATAAGATGATGAAAGATTTTCTTAAAAAATACTACACTATGGATAGTCAGATCTTCCCTGCCTTGCTGGTAATGTTTCATTAAGGATGACCTTTTTTTTTTTTTTTTTTTTTTTTTTTTTT
>NW_016810766.1:2135187-2137836 GCF_001698545.2 Rhinopithecus bieti | reverse complement strand
GCCATTCTCCTGCCTCAGCCTCCCGAGTAGCTGGGACTACAGGGGCCCGCCACCTTGCTCGGCTAGTTTTTTGTATTTTTTAGTAGAGACGGCGTTTCACAGTGTTAGCCAGGATGGTCTCGATCTCCTGACCTCGTGATCCGCCTGTCTCGGCCTCCCAAAGTGCTGGGATTACAGGCTTGAGCCACCGCACCCTTTTTTTTAGTAGAGACGGGGTTTCACCGTGTTCGCCAGGATGGCCTTGATCTCCTGACCTCGTGATCCGCCCGTCTCGGCCTCCCAAAGTGCTGGGATTACAGGCTTGAGCCACCGCGCCCGGCCTGACAGTGTACTTTAAATAATAATAAAAATGTTTGGCTTTACAAGTGTAGGAACATAGGAAAAGGGATTTAATTTAATGCAATCAAAGAACTCTGTGATATGCAAGTTTCATTTTTATTCCATTGAGATAAGAGGAGGTAAAACTAGGGAATTTATGTTCCCTCCCCCTGTAATGTCTGCTAATCAGATAAGTTAGAAAAGCATCATCATGGAATATTAGAGAACAGGCCTGCAGACTCTTCTAGGAGAATGCCAGATGTGACATTCCTATTTTATTTTAGTCAATTTCAACTGTTTTTATACTTCACTAGATAATAGCATGTGTTAATGTCTCTAATTTCTGATAGTAAATCTTTGGCTACAGCCTATTTCTAATATAGATGCACTAGGCAGGATCATCTGCTTATTTTGAACTTTAAAAAATATTTTCAGTGAGTGGATTTGCTGAATATAATTTAATTTGCACATGAAACTTAATGCCTGGCATTACTCTAGTTCATTGATTATGTGTCAGTTGAACTCTGTTTATATTACTTGGTTTATCTGAGGAAAAAAAGCTAAAAATAATTGTAACTTTTCAAATGTGAAAAATTAGCTTTGTCTCAGAGTATACATTGTAACTGTCAACAGTTAGCAAATGTATCAATTAATATCCAACATTAGACTCCTTATTAAGACCCTACTTATAGAAAAACTCTACAAAATTCACTAGATTTATAAAAAGTAGTAATTAGTCAGGCATGGTGGCGCATGCCTGTAATCCCAGCTACTCGGGGGGCTGAGGCAGGAGAATCTCTTGAACCAGTGAGGTGGAGGTTGTGGTGAGCTGAGATCAAGCCACTGCTCTCCAGCCTGGGCAACAAGAGCAAAACTCTGTCTCAAAAATAAATGAGTAAATAAATAAATAAAAAGTAGTTCACTATATTGGAAGGTGGAATATATTCAATAATTGTCAATTTTTTTATATAGCAAAATATTCAAAATATCATCATTAGCATGACATTAGGAGGGCATTTTTTAGAAGTTACTGTCTTTTTTTTTTTGTTTTTGTAATTGACAGTAATTTGTCTAACTTCAATTGTTAGTGATACTGTAACGGATTTCTGTAATGGATTTTATAATGGACTGCTAAGGCTGTCACCAAACTGTACAGGAAAACAATGAAACAGATAAACCCAACATAAAAACAACAAAATCTCAACTGAAGGGTGTGTCCCAACTGGTATATGTAAACCTCAAATAATATATGCCTCTCCTTAGGATTCTGATTTACCTTTAACACAAATTCCCACCCAATCATCTTCATTGAGTGACTCTGTCTGGAATATATTAAGACATGATTCTGGTGTAGGGCATTTTACACATGAGTAGTTAGGAGGCAAAATAACGGTTGGGAGAATGGAGAGTTGGTGGGACCATATGACCTTCAGAACTCTGACTTTCAATGAGTCCTGCTAAGAACTCTCATGTACTTATTTACAAATCTGCCATGAAATCACCAAAGTAGTATTTCTTTCATTTCCACTTTAGTAAAACTGGGAAATATGCCTTAAAAGCATGCACAGCTTACTTACATACAGAAATATATAATCAATCTCATTAGATTAACTACAAAATTATAACAAACTTGTTCTAATAATGAAAGTTTTAAAAATAATAGTGCTTTGAGATGAAGCTTTTCAAAAGTCCTGATTAATGAGACGTACGGCAAGAAAATTACTATAATGGTAAATGCTGATTCAGAACCTTATTTTATTAAGTAGTTTATAGTGAAGGCTGTGACTATTTTTTCTATTTATAGTGGCAGCTCTGGTTAATTACCTTGTAATGTATTGTGACTTTAATGTACCAGTAAACTACTGGAATTTACACCCCTATTCAGTAATAAAATCTGTAAATTGAAGAATGCACATAAAGCCATCACAGCCATAAATTATGGGACCAAATGCCATGTACTATCACATTAGATTTAAAGAACAGAATCTCTCAAATTTGCTCATTAGTATATAAATTCAGTGGCTATTTTGCAACTGCAGAGAGTACAACATTTTACTCAAAGGTATTTTGTAACTTGTTACTGTATTTTCCTTTTGATCACTAAGAGCAGGTTAAACATAATTCAAATGAACACTATCAGAAAAGAAACACACTGTGACGATGGTAAACAAATGTAACAATAACACAAAATACTTTTTCCCTAAAAATGTGAGAGTGAAAGTGGAATAAATCAAGGGAATTGAAAGGAGGCAGAATGGTGACCCATGGATTAAAACTAAAATGATTCACAGGTGAGAGGGCAGAAGGGGGTTAGAATGTGATTCTCTCTCT
>NW_016810766.1:2129011-2132807 GCF_001698545.2 Rhinopithecus bieti | reverse complement strand
TTTGAGATGGAGTCTCGCTCTGTTGCTGAGGCTGGAGTACAGTGGCATGATCCGGGCTCACTGCAAGCTCCTCCTCCTGGGTTCATGCCATTCTTCTGCCTCAGCCTCCCAAGAAGCTGGGACTACAGGCATCTGCCACCACGCCTGGCTAATTTTTTTGTATTTTTATTAGAGATGGAGTTTCACCACATTAGCCAGGATGGCCTTGATCTCCTGACCTCGTGATCCACCCACCTCGGCCTCCCAAAGTGCTGGGATTACACGCGTGAGCCTCTGCACCCGATCTTGGCTCTTTCATTGTCTCTTGTCTGCCAGCACATACGATATGCCTTTCACCTTCTGCCATGATTGCGAGCCCTCCCTAGCCATGTGGAACTGTGAGTCCATTAAACCTCCTTTCCTTTATAAATTACTCAGTCTCAGGTTTATCTTTATTAGCAGAGTGAGAATACACTAATACAGTGAGCAAGGTGGACAGGAGCTTCACTGAGGGACAGAATGGCTCTCAGGAGACCCAAAGTAGGTAGCTTCTCTCCACAGGCAGGTCATCCTGATGAGTGTTCAGCTCTCAGTAGAGAGGAGACTGTTAGTGGGTAACTCCCTTCTACAGGCAGGTCATCCCAACATCTGTTCAAGTATGGCTGAGTCTGGGGTTTTTATGGGCTCAGAAGGGTGGAAGTGCATGCCAACTGGTCCATGGGCAGCCATGGGAGGGCTTGAGAAAAAGGACCATAAGTTCTCACTCCAGGTCACAGATTCCACCCAGAACTGGCAGTCCAGCACCCAGGCTTCAGGCCATCCCTTCCTTGAAAGTGGGGTTTAAACTTCCCTTCCTTGAAAGTGGGGTTTAAACTGGGGACCCAGTCCTTTCAGCCCAAGAACCTGTCTGCCTCCTGCCTTCAACATGCCATCCATGGTGCCCAGGCTTTTCATGCCTAGGGAGGTCTGCAGGCCTGTGCCAAGCTACCCTAAGCCCCTTGAACCTGGGCTTCCATCGCTGAGCTTGTCGGTGTTCAAAGTTTCAGAGAGGGTTGAGGTGGTGGAGGGGGGCTGGGATGTCAGCACCACCCCAAGCACATGCACACCCAGTCGGGATGCAACAGTGACCACGCTCGGCTTCACCTTTGCTCTGAAATTGGAGCAGGCACCAGGAGCAGGGAGAGGACAGGGAGCAGGATCAGTCACTTCTGAGCCTGCAGTGGCAGTGGGGGCTTCCTGGGTCCCTGAGAACTCAGGGATGGCTGGGTCCAGAGCTGCCCGCTAGGAAGCCGCGGCTGCACCTAGGAGTGCAGGGTTCCTGTCCCTTTAACTCGGTAGGGGGCGCCTGTTCCTGGCCCCTGCGTGCTCAGCAGAGCATGCAGCCCTAGTCGTGCCTCCCCTGCTGCAGCTGGCATCCCCTCAGCGGCTGCTCCAGGCAGGTCACCACCACCATCACTTGGAACTACAAATGGGAGCCACTGCACCTGGCCATTTATTAGCTTCCAAATCCCTTTATCAGTCAGTATTTTGTCTTGTTTGATTTCACATTGATTTTATTTTTTATATGACTACCTATAGTACTTTATAAATTGCTCTAATTCCTCTTCTTCTTACATTCATGGTCCTTTGAAGTGTGGCTCCTCAGTCAAGGGACATAATCTATTTCTGCTCTCCTAAATTGAATTTGCTATGTGACTTGCTTTGGCTAATGGGACATCAGTAAACATGACAGTAACATGCTGAATGAAAAGAGAGACCTGTGACCATCACCCTAGAGACATCAGGGCAATTTTCAAAAACATGAGTGAGTCCCCTCCTCTGCAAAACCAACCAGCCTGTTAACTATAAAACATTCAGCCTCAGCTAAGTCAGTAGACATCAACTAACTCTCAAAACTATAATAAATATTTCTTGTTTTAAGTCACTAAGTTTTGGAGTCGATCATTATACTGTCTTATCTATGACCCTAAAGTATACTCGTTCTCAAATCATATTGGGATCATGCTTGAGGAACTGAATTCTACTGAAGTCACCAACCTCTGTTAGTAGGACTCTATCTTTCAAGTTTAGTAGGAACATTCTAATATGGATTAATGTGTCGTCGAAAGCAATGCATTGATTTATAATTCATATCTATTTCTCATGATGAGCAATCATGTCATAAGCATCCAGCTCAGTCCGCTTGTGATGCTATAACAAAATACCTGAGATGGGATAATTTATAAAGAATGGAAATTTATTTTCTCACAGTTCTGGAGACTGAGAAGCCCATGATCAGGGGCTGGCAGATTTAGTGTCTGGTGAGGGCTGCTCTCTGTTTCCTGCTGTGTCCTCACATGGCAAAATGCATAAGAGCAAAAAGGACCTACCTAGCTTCTTCCAGCCCTCTTATAAGGTCATTCATCCATTCATTAGGGCAGCACCCTCATGGCACAATCATCTCCTAAAGGTCTACCTCTTAATACTAATACAGTTGTACTGAGGATTAAATTTCCATATGAATTTTGGCAGGGATACAAACATTCAAACCACAGTAGCATCCAAGCAGTTAATCAATATAGAAACCTCAGAGGCATTTCTGCCCCTTTCCCTGTATCTATTCATTGAAATGTCATGTCTCTTCAAAATACTTATCAGATCCTCACATTGCCGGGACACACTCCTGATTTCCCCATCATCTTTTATCTGAACTGCTGAAAAGCCTCCTTCTGCCAATCTCTTCTCCAATCAGTTCATCACCTACACTAACATCAGACATATGTTTCTCATATCTAGAACTGATAATGTTATGATGTAACACCAACTAACCTGGGGAAAAATAATTTAAAATATTTCATGTTTTTATCCAGGATAAAACACAAACTCCTTGGTATGGGATACAGAATCCATCACAGTCTGCCTTGTTACATCTCTCCAGTCTTTTCCTCCAGAACTGCTCCCCTTTTACTGTGCATCCAGCACATTTCCTTAAAAATACCTTCACATATTTATGTTTTGTCTCATTTTTCTTCCTTTTCATGGGATTCGCTTATCATTTCTCCTCTCTTTTTCTCTAATAAAGCACAGATGCATCCTTCAGGATCTATGCTGTCACCTTCACTGTCAGTACCTTAGAAATCATTGAATGAGTTTCCATTATGTGTCAAGCACAGACCCGATGGCTCAGGGAAAAATAATAAATAGGACACTCTGAGCCCTCACAGAGCATACAGATAAGGGAAAGGAACATGTATGCCACAAAATAAAATCCAGTGTCTTAGCTGTGTAATAACGGAGGCAAGCACAGGGGGCATTTGGAAAACTGACACATGCACATATGTCCACCCTATCACACAGTCAGGGAAAACTTAATAGAGAAACTAATACAGAGGAAGGCCTTGAAACTTTGGTGGAAACCTATCAATTAGACAAAAAGGGATAAGAGATTCTCAGGAGAGGAAATAGCCTATACAGAAAACATGTTCAGAAATGTCAGACCTAATGAGTTTTAATTTATTAAGTAATTAATACTGTTGAAAACATGAGAAAATATACTGCATTACTTAGAACCAAAAAGTTAACCTTGGAATATTTGGTATTTATAAAATTAAAAGGCATGTCCACATATCAGCTTTGAGAACAAGAAACATTTTGAAAATCATTGATAAATATTTATTTAAAAGCTGGAGGATTAAATTTGTATTTAGATTATGATGCAGTAAATGTTACTTTAAATTTTATTTTGTATGACTATTTACAAAATCTTTAACTGAAACAGGTAGCATCAATCTAAAATACATAATTTTAACATATATTTTAAAACTAAATGATGTTAATA
>NW_016810766.1:2123109-2127925 GCF_001698545.2 Rhinopithecus bieti | reverse complement strand
TTTTTTTTGTAGTAGAGATGGGATTTCATCATGTTGGCCAGGCTGGTCTTGAACTCCTGACCTCGTGATCCACCTGCGTTTGCCTCCCAAAGTGCTGGGATTACAGGCTTCAGCCACTGCGCCCAGCCTGCTGTAAATATTTCTAAACTCTCTCAATTTCTGCACCTACCTCAATGAAGATCAGTAATAAACAGTCTGGAGACTTGCACCCAATGTACAAATAACACTTTGAGAAACATTTATTTAGATCACTTTACAATTATGATTAATTTATATTTTACCTTTAAGATTCACTTCCACTACTTGAATAAAAGAGTGTTCCTATCTGTATTTAATAAAAAAAGACAACCACAATTTAAAAGGGAAGTAGATGGATTAATTCTGTGTTCCTTGCAAAACATTTTATTAGTTAACACACAAATTTGTAATACACTTTCTATTTCATGAAATGAAAGCATTAAAGTGAATTTTAAGGTTAAGATGCTAATTTGAAAAAATTGTTAGCTTAAATGTAAAAGAATTCTCTAATTCTCAAAGTAGTCATAGTTTGTATATTGATAATAATAAGCAATTAGGATTTTGAGGCAAGAAAGCATAATTATAGAGTCAGTTCAATTTCTAAAGCTACTTTATATACAGAAGGTTTGAGTGGGAGTGGAGGACCCACTACTTTCTTTCTACAATGGGAATATGCAGTTATATATTTCACACATCTACTATAGCAATTTACATGGTTGTTAATCTCTTTTCCTAAACAAGGAAAGTTAATGATACATAGATTATGATAACAGTTGGAGTAACCTTCCCATTTCAAGTAATATTTGACTTGTAATAAACTCTGCTGATTCCTCTTATGAGGCACATTTCAAATAATTAATACGGCTCCCTGTTGATAGTAGCTGCCATTGCTCCCAGCATTTTTCCGGCTAACAGCAGAGACAGTGGAGAGCCTGTAATACACAGAGTCCCTCATAATGGTAACTAAGAATATTGCACATTCACTGGCCATGTTTCAGTGGAATACTAAAAACATTATTATAAAAAGAATAAGACACCAATTGTGTACTGTTAGCAGTCCATGTTCAATACAGTTTATTAAGAACTTCAGATAATCTTAATTATAAAACCACCTCTTGACCTATGTAACATATTGGTTGCAAAGACATTTCTATTCTTCAGGCCCTGTGTCATTACATATAGATTGGTTTGAAACTTGGTAGATCTTGTAAATGCAAATAATACATTGCTTTCTTTATATTGGCTCAAAATAACCTTAGCATATAGAATAATATTGATTTTCTGTTTAATACCTGAACATAGCTTTCATCACCTAAGACAGTAACTACAAAACACGTTCACACATACCTAATCTCCTTTCATCCAACCCCCATCACTATGTACTTTGTTAAAATATGAGCATTTTTAAACCAAAGAATAGTGGCTATAGAGAAAAGGGAGGGTAGCTTGCAAATTAGTTTTGATTATATTTACTCTAGGAAAAATGATACATTTGCATGGAGATTTTATATATATATATCATATAGACACACATACATTCATATATGTATCTTAACTAAGCATAATTTACATACCACAAGCACCCATTTAAGGTATACAATTCAACATTTTTTTTTTTTTTTTTTTTTTTTTTTTTTTTTTTTTTTTGAGACGGAGTCTCGCTCTTTCGCCCAGGCTGGGGTGCAGGTGGCCGGATCTCAGCTCACTGCAAGCTCCGCCTCCCGGGTTCCCGCCATTCTCCTGCCTCAGCCTCCTAAGTAGCTGGGACTACAGGCGCCAGCCAACTCGCCCGGCTAGTTTTTTGTATTTTTTAGTAGAGACGGGGTTTCACCCTGTTAGCCAGGATGGTCTCGATCTCCTGACCTCGTGATCTGCCCATCTCAGCCTCCCAAAGTGCTGGGATTACAGGCTTGAGCCACCGCGCCCGGCCTGACAGTTTTTAATATATTCATAGTTATGCAAACACCACGACCAATTTTAGAACATTTTCATCAAAACCAAAAGAAATCCAAAATTCATTAGCACTCACTCCTCATTTCCTCCCAAGCCATCTCAGCTCTAGGCAGCCACTCATCTACCTTCTGTCTCTGTAGATTTGCCTATTCTGGACTTTTCATATAAATGAAGTTATAAAATATATGTTTGTATATTTTGTGATCAGCTTCTTTTACTCAACATAATTCAAAGAAGCTCATCCACTGTTGTAGCACAAAGTAGTACTTTACTTCTTTTTCCTAAATAATAGTCTATTGCATAGACATACTACATTTAATTTATCCATACATCAATTGATTAACATTTAGAATCATTTCCACTTCTTGATTATTGTGAACAATGCTGCTTTGAGCCTTCATGTGCAAATTTTTATGTGCATTTTTCTTGTATATATTCCCATGAGTGGATCACTGTGTCATATGGTAATGTTATATGTAAACTTTTGAGAAACTGTCAGACTGATTTCCAAAGAGGCTGTACTATCTTACTTTTCGATAACAGGATATAAAGGTCCCAATGACATGGAGACATTTTGAGGGTTTTTTTTTTGTTGTTGTTGTTGTTGCTGTTGCTGTTTGTTTGTTTTTAAGGTGATAGTATAGTTAAGTCAGCGTTGACCAGATTTTGAAATGATTAATATTATGATGACTGTAAAATCTGGGAAAGGACCAATCTCTCTGAGTATAGAAAGATAAATCAGAGAATTTGAGCCAGAAATTATGTCCCCATTGAGAGGGTAGAAGGAGAAAAATGATCTAACGAACAGAGAAACACACACAAAAAAACTTTTGTTCTGAAATGAAAACGCGGACTCTCCACTGTCAGGTATACCAGATAAGTAAAAATTTCAAGGGTCTGCTCAATAAAGCCCAGTGTTGTAGCAAAATCAAAAGGCCGTTATGGACTCTGGAAAACCTTTATTTTCTATCTTCAATCTCTTTTCAACTTTCATTTAATTTCTATTTTATTGAGAAACCCTGTGCAATTTCTACTAAAGTTCAAATAGAAAAAGGACTTGACCAGCATTTGGTAGAGGAAAATGCTCTTCTCTCTTTCTACTGTCAATATTTTCCCTGTACATCTGAGCAGAGAAATACTTTATAGAACTATGGAACTAGGACAGAGAAAGACATTTGATAGCTTATATTCCAGAATCCACATTTTAGAATGAGAAAACTGACATCTTGAGAAGTTGGAGACTTTTTCAAAAGTCAAGCCAAGATGGTGGTTGTCAAGAGTGATGTCAGAGGCCGGTTAGAAAGTGGATGCTTTACAGCTAGCCTGCAGAAAACTGCCAATAATCCTCATCCTCTTACTTCTCAAGCCTCACTTAGAATGGCATTATTTTCAAGGTGTGTGGGGCATAATGCTTCATGTGTGTTGAGACATTAAAAATATTGAGAGCTATTTATTTATGAAAATATGTACATTTTTCCCCGTAAGGCTAGGTTTACAAACTAGAGGAATTTAGTTTAATGGGTAAGATCACGACTTCAGAAGCAGGAAGTCTGTGTTGTTAGCCAGATTTTGCCACTTATTAATCATATAACCCAACTAGTTAAGTAACTATCAAGTTGCTTCACTTCTATGAGTCTTAGTTTCCTCATTTGTTTAATGAGGATTATAACAGCACCGACCTCATAGAGGCATTCTGAAGATTAGATGAATTTATACATAGGTAGTAATTAAAACAGTGCTTAGTACACTGAAAAGTACTTATTAATTTTTAGCTATTATTATTACTAGAAGTTCGTTCTTTTGTTCATTAATTCATGAGGCACAGGTGCCTTTCTAGGTGTTTGGCATATATACAACACCATAATAAATGAGAGTCCATATTCTTATGTAGAGTGAAAAGAAAGCAAGCAGTAAACATAATAAATACATGCATTATATCATATGTGCAAGATGCTAAGGACAATGGGAGCAACCTAAGTTAAAGGGTATCTAGAGTGGGACGAGCAGTTAGCAATTTTCAATAGGGTGCTCAAGGAAGGCCTAATTTAATTTCCATGAACAGCACTTACAGAGTTTAAGAGATGACAAGAGGTAATATCTGACTTTTATGAGAAACTCTAAAAGGATAAATGCACAGACAAAGGCTCAAACCTAATTTTAATAAGTAAGACTTAAAGAACTAAATATACTGCTATCAGATGCTTTTCCTCTAACCCATTTATTTCAAATTCTTTGCATATTTATAGAAATATTAATACTGTCACCACTGACCAATGGATAAAAGAAGATATCAATAAACCATGAAGATATGCAATTGGGAAAATAACCACAACTTTCTTCTAAAAGTAAAACCACATTTTACTACCATAAAATCCCCATTGATTTCTACAGTTATACCATTTTTCAACTCAACTTTTCACCATTTTCTATATAGTACTATAAACAAGTTTAATAGTTGATGGTCCTCCAGGCAGATTTTATGCCTTTGTTGTTGTTGTTGTTTGCTTTACATTTTTCAACTGTTGATCATGATTATTTTACTCTAGAGATATGACAGTCCTGCTCTTTAAAGACAATAAAATGGATGCCACATTTTACTCCTGAGGTTTTAATAATATTGTCATTTTGCTTTTATAACATTTTGGATGTCAGTAAGTTACATCTTTCTGCTCTACTACAATAATAAGTCCACGTGAGGAAGAGGGAACCCACACCATACTACATTTAAAAATGGCATTTGGGATTTTTTTCTAAGTTTTAAAACCTCTGAAAGTAGCCCTGATCCCCCAAAAAAAAAAAAAAAAAAAAAAAGGCAATTGGGTTTTTTTTTTGAATGGAAAATTGG
>NW_016810766.1:2112813-2122248 GCF_001698545.2 Rhinopithecus bieti | reverse complement strand
TTTTTTTTTGAGACTGAGTCTCGCTCCGTCGCCCAGGCTGGAGTGCAGTGGCACAACTTGGCTCACTGCAACCTTCGCCTCCCAGGTTCATGTCATTCTCCTGCCTCAGCCTCCCGAGTAGCTGGGACTACAGACGCACACCACCACGCCCAGTTAATTTTTGTATTTTTAGTAGAGATAGGGTTTCACTATGTTGGTCAGGCTGGTCTCGAACTCCTGACCTCTTGATCTGCCCGCCTTGGCCTCCCAAAGTGCTGGGATTAAAGGCATGAGCCACCACACCCAGCCTAGGGGCTTCTTTATACCATTATGATACCTACAAATTAAGAAATACATTTTGAAAATGAATTTAGTGTGAAATTTAATATAGCAATTTTTAGGAAGAAATCAACTAATCTGAAAGGGATGAAAATCTTTCAGCTTGCAGAACATCACTTGGTCCTAGTGTTGAAACTACATTGTAGCAGGATGAACTGCAGACAAAACTCCCCAGACACTGAGTTAAAGAAGGAAGAGGTTTATTCAGCCGGGAGCATTGGCAAGTCTCCTGTTTCAAGAGCCTAGCTGCTGGAGTGAGCAATTCCTGTCCCTTCTAAGGGCTCACAACTCTAAGGGGGTGTGTGTGAGAGGGTCCTGATTGATAGAGCAAGCAGGGGTACGTGACTGGGGGCTGCATGCACCGGTAATCAGAACAAAACAGAACAGGACAGGGATTTTTACAATGACTTTCCATACAATGTCTAGAATCTACAGATAACATAACCCATTAGGTCAGGGGTCGATCTTTAACTACCAGGCTTAGGTCAGGCAGGCCCAGGCCTGGTTTCAGGTCTGGTTCCTTGGTTTTGGGTCTGGTTCTTAGGTGCCGGGCTACCTGCCTTTAGTTTAACTTCTCTTTCTTTTTCTGACTATAAAACAATATAAAACAATCTGAAAGGATCTGTCTCACTTCTCTCACACTGGCGTGAGAAATGCTTTCAATTTATGATAAATTTCAACTACTCACAGATACATAGGGAAATCTATTTTATAAAACTATACAGATGCCTTTCTTTCTTTCATAAACATGAAAAATAGACTTGGCGGTTAAATGACAAATGTTAATTTTGAAAGCACCACTAAAAAATACATTCTATGAAGTCTCAAAGATCTATTGTAGCAAGCATTACTACAAAATCTTAAAAAAAAAAAAGAAAATTAAAAAAAATAGAGCAATTAATTTTTGCAAAGATTGAGCAAAATAACACCTCAACACAAATAACAGCAAAAGAGAAAAAAATGTGAATGAGCTTTCACTGATTCCCTCATTACTAAATTATTCATTTGGACAATATGTAATGTGTGCCTACTATGTGATTGATACTAAGTACTGAAAATAAACTGGTGAACCCTTAACTATTGAAACTTATAATCAAAAATATAAAATGATTTCAATTGAGAAATACATTTTCTAAAGGAAAGGAAACCCAATCCGTATGGGTGTGACTCATAGTAGGTGTTTAAAAATGCTTATTTTTATTACTTCTTGTTTATAAGAAAGACAAAAATAATCTTGATAACTGAGAAGTAAAATCTCTTTGGGGTGACTCAGGAAAGACTGGTAGAGGAACAAACACAAAGCAGACACTGTGACTACAAAAGACAAAATTATCTATCACATTTATACTCGCAATTCTCTTGTGATATTTGAAAATATGATTCATCATATTATACAGTACTTTTGAAAAAAGAGAAAAAGATGAGGAATTTCCTGTGACTTTTTATTTATGCCAAAATGTAGATACAGGGCATAATTTATGAATTTCGTGAATCTGTATTTTTACTTATAAATCAATTCACCTATCAAAACTTTATATTAAAAGAAAATACCAATTATTTAACCCTTTTCAACATGCAGCCTAAATAACAAATTCCAAGAAAACAAAAATGATGACATTGGCTCTATACTCAAATTCTGTTAGGAAAATTTATTTAATACTTATAATTTTGTATGCTCCAGGTATTGTATATTAAATAAAACAATACTAATAGCAAATATGTGTTTATAATGTATGTATTACATACAAATACTTGCTATTTATATTAGCAGATATGTGTAATATAACTTACATATTTTATTTATATACACTATATATCTTTTGTTTATATATAAATATAAATACACACAAACATACACACACACAACTTGGCTATCCACAAATTCTTCTAGAATTTCTAAAATATTTTAACATTCGCTATATTTTTACAATGAAACCAAAACATCCTTTCCCTTTTCTAACCTCCCTTTATTGGAAGAGTAACCTAAATGAAAACATTCAGTGATGACTAAATAGGATGAATCAGATATAAAACTCCACGAGGGTTGGAAGTATCAACTGCAGCTCCTATGTGTTCTCTGTCATCCTAGGACCTACTAGAATGTCTTAGACATCGTAAGAGCTCAATGTATTCCTGGCGAAAACACATATGAATGACATAAAAAAAAGTAAGGCAAACGTTAAAATTGCTATATTCCAAATCATAAACAAGAGAAACATTGAAATTCTGGGAAAATTTCAAAAGTTAAAACAAATTCACACTGCAACTAATTCTGTTTAATTGAGAAGTATTGCAAATTTGATAACCATGTTAACTCTCAGTCTACCCATTTTCTAACAGAAAACATTCATGGAGTTCTTAAAAAGGCCTCTACCAAATGAAGGATATAACAATTCACCAAATAGTGATTTTAACCCAATGCCCTTATGTAAAGTAGCTATTTAAACATACTCTCCTAACGTACTTTTCTCAGTTTTATTTTCCAAAATAACATAATTGTTAGGTAGGGGCAATTGTATCATTATAGTAAACTATAATAAGAAAAACTTGGATTAATTGGCACCATATTTCTATCATTCATCTATTTAACAGAACTGAAAATAGTTGCTGGTATAAAGAAAATATTGAAATTATGTGTTTAGGATAAAGGGTTATGGTGCTAGAAAAATAATATTAGAATTATTTCAAAGGAGAACTAGCAGGAGAAAATTTGCCTCTAGAACCACAGAAGCGAACAGCGAAACCATAAACCAGGGAAGTCACAATAAAGTTTGTTCCCCAGAGGACAGATTCAGGAAGTTGGCCTGCTGTGCTTATGTTTTTAAAGTTCTGCTTTAAATCCTATCTTGGCATGCTAAGAAAAACATAATGTGGTAAATTTTCTTTTCCTCCCTGCTGATAGATCAGAAAACATTCAGTAGCACTAACTCAAAAAGCAGAATAAGAAAGCATGTTAAAGGCACAGGTAACAGACCGGGCACGGTGGCTCAGGCCTGTAATTCCAGCACTTTGGGAGGCCGAGGAGGCGGATCATGAGGTCAGGAGATCAAAACACAGTGAAACCTCGTCTCTACTAAAAATACAAAAAATTAGCCGGGCATGGTGGCATGAGCCTGTAGTCCCAGCTACTAGGGAGGCTGAGGCAGGAGAATTGCTTGATTCTGGGAGGTGGAGGTTGCAGCGAGCCGAGATCGCGCCACTGCACTCCAGCCTGGGTGACAGAATGAGACTCCGTCTCGAAAAAATAAAATAAAATAAAATAAAATAAAATAAAATAAAATAAAATAAAATAATGAAAAAATAAAAGGCACAGGAAACAAAGTTCATAGGTGGATTGCAACAAAATGCTAACACCTCTCCCCAACCCCTCCCCGCAAGGAAGGCTCTAAGATACAAAATGTAGTAGCCAGAATTTGACCGAAAAAATGTTATCAATGATGAAATATGATAATATAGATCTCAAAGTAAAAGCTATTTATCAGGTATTACTCTCAAATAATGGCCAATAGGCATTCTTCATATCAGCTCTTGAGTCAGTAGACCTTAAAGAAGGCAGATCTATATGGGAATTAGAACGAGGTCTTTCAATACCAGAGTCATAATAAACTAAGTGTAGCTCAACTTAGCTGAGAGAAGACTGAAAAATTTTTAATATGTCCATTACGGCTCCAGTGTTCAAAGAGTTCTTTACACCTATAATGATAAGGTTAAGCAAACTGATGAAGAATCAGAGAAGGAGGTTTTTATCAGAATACCTATAAACACATGTGTGTCCAATTAACTGTTCTTATAAAGAAAAGAGACAAGGAGACTCTTATTTTCCTTATAATCAGTTCAGAATCTCCTCTTCCTTTTCATCAATCCAAGTGATCTGTGAGAGGATCTGCCAGGAAGATGGCCCAGTAGGACTTGACAGCATGTCAGTTAGCTGATTGAGATCAATATATGCCCCCAAAGACCCGAATGCAGGAAGTTCCTTGCAAAGGTATTGCAAGGCTTATAAAAATGGGATCAGAATGACCTAAGTATAAAGAGACCAGATTGGCACACAGAGAAATTAAAAAATATGGATATTTTCCCAGGATGATGACAGTGAATTTTACCACCTAATTCTTTTCAAGATAATTTAAAATGTATCATTGTATAGAATATAACTGCCTGTAGTGAAATTTTGACAACTCCCCTCTGTGTGCTAAAACACTGTCACCTGAGAAATTTGAATTCTTTTTGCAAATTGTTCATTTTTGACAGATTTATCCTACTTTTATGTCTGTAGCATTAATCAAAGGAATTTGGAAAAGTTAAAATTTAGCTTTACACTCAAAGAATAGGAGGCATTATTAGCATAATTTGGGGGTACTAGGTATTTATATTACAGTTGTCTATAAAAAGTAAAAATTGTCATAGAAATGAAAATATTTATAAAGTAACAGTACAGAGCTAGATTGATTTTAAGATACTGTGTATTAGATTTAGTAGAAATATCATTTCATAGTTATAACATATTTAATAGTTTTATGTTTTCTTCTTTAACAGATATCTTAATATTTCTAAAACTGTCATTCCATTTCATTATTTCAACTTAATGTAGGATTAAATGAATCACTTGGTTCCTATTATATTTCCATTTTGGTTTCCTTTACTATATAAAAAATATTATGACATTTCAAGGTAACTCTTACTAAAACAAAGAAAGAGAGAGTGAGTGAATGAGTGAGAAAGACGTCATAGTGAAAGGCAAATACAGCTCTATGTCATAGACGAATAGAGCTTTCTCTCATATCACAGACTCCAAGATTAAATATTCGGAAAATGTATATATTAAATCAGACCTGTTTACCTAACAACATGCACCAAGTAATACTCATTAAAGTTCTGGAGAACACTTGAAATGGGGAAAGGTGGAAGAGGTGACTTTAATAGAATATAAAAATTCATAGTTTAGAACTTCAATATTAGCTTCAAACAAGGTTCAAATAATTTTTTCACATAACTCCTGTATGAAAAATCAAGCACAATCAATTTCAGATAATTTACTTTATGCTTAAACACACACAAAAAACTTTGTCCATTTAAATGTTCACTGGGCTATGTACTAACATTGGGGAGTTTTCACAGTTTTTGTTTAATTTGAATGTTTTAAAGATTCTCACTGATACCACTAGCAAATAGAAATAAAAATGTAAAGGAGAAAATTCTGCATATTATAGTCTTATTTTTTTTTCCTTCAAGGAAACAGTATCTGATAGATATATTAGCTTGCCTCATGTGGGATTAGAAGTTGTAATTCTTATTCATAAAGGATTTTCTTTTAAAAATTATATTTTGGGGAAACAAGCAAAGCAGCAATAAAATGACACCAAGGATGTTTTATAAAAAACAAAACACCTCTACTAGAGTACATTTAGATAATTTTTTTTATTGTGTCATAAAATTACATGCCTAATGCATCCCTTGTTTCCAGATACCATATACCATTCAATATTAATCCTGCTCAGTTTAAATTGTTTGGGGAAGGACTTACTCTCTACAGTATCTCTAAAATCAGAGCGGTGAATCCATTACCCGGGTTTGGCCATTCAGAGGGTTTTAAAAAGTATGTCAGAAGGCACAATCAGATTGTTCCCTGATGACCAATGAGTAGTGCTCATAGAGAGAAGGAACACTACTTCTACAAGAATATGAACTCTATGAAAAATCAGGTTTGAAGATGCCCATGGTCATCTTGTTGTCATCTGGAAGAAACCTATCTGAGAAAGGAGCCAATCATACAGAAGCAAGCAAAATTACAGTGATGGTGTGAGACAAAGGCTTTATAGCAGAATATGAACTTTTTAGGTCTGAAGCAAGCCTCATTCTTTGAAAACCCAATTACTGGAGAGATTAAATTCCTTATTTTAGTTTTGGCGAATTTGAGTTGGGTTTTCTCACTTTCAAACAAAAGCAACTTCACTTATATTGTGTGTGCAGGCATGCATATGTGTCTGGAAAGCAGAAGTGTTTTCTTCCTTTAATAAGTTTATCAACTTTTTCTTTGGCCATATAAAAGTTTACTTTCACGGTTTCGACTCAACTAATTCAGCCACATATAATTCAACGGACACATCTTAATATTCTGCTTTGAGAATGAGAATATTCAGAGGGCTAGCATACAATCATTTCAAAATTATTCATTATCAGTGCTCTCCAAGTGCTCATTCATTGATAAAGGGGAGACAACTTGGAAATTTCAGACAGAAATATCTGCAAATAAAAAAATAAACATGGTAAATCACTTCACATGCTAGTGAGACAGAAACACTCATGTATATTTTACATATATTTGGAGAACATGAAATTAATAAAGCATTAAGGAGCATATTCATTACTGAAAATTATTTCAAAATCCAAAATGTTTGAGGTGCTGTTGTGTCTTGATAATATACTTTCGGGACATTAGGCATGAGTGAAAACCCTTAAATCCTACTGTAAACAAGTTATATTATGGAATGCTGGACTTGATACTATATCCTCTTTTGGTATAGAAGGAGTAATTTATGACTTATAGCATGAGACGTCACAATATCCCTCATTTTTTTCTTTTTGTATTTCATTGCTAAATGATTTAAAATGTCACAGTTCAAAGTTCTACTTGTAACAAGAAACTATGGTTTCAAAGAAGCAATGCAGATTATTTCAGTTTATGCTACTACAGAACACTTTACCATCTTGACATGAATGTGAGAGTCTATTTTTTAAAAACAGGCTGAACAATAGAGTTTATGTCCACTCTTAATTTAATTAAAAACCTGTTTCACGTCATGCCATATAAAAATTATTGTTTCCTATCATCAACATTTTATGTCAGGTGCTGGAGCTGTCCTCAAATAGCCTTGATGTTCTAAGAATTGTTCCTAGAAATGTCATTAATATCTCAAGAAAAAAATCACATAAACCTACCAAAAGCCATTATTCATTGCTTCTACCTTCATGATGGCTTTATCAAGATGGCTTTACCAAGTACCAATCACTAACCTTATTTCTGGGAAAAGCATATTTTCAGGTAGATTATCTTTACAGAAAAGCCATGATGTTTTCACCCACAGGTGTAAACTGGAAAAGCAATGCTGAATACTAATGTACTGAACCACCTGCCACTGAACATTTGAGGAGATGCTGTACTTAGGAAGATATGCAGCTAGTAGACCTTCTCAATGATCTTTTCAACCTCATTAAATTGCAGTTAACTGTGTAGACAGCAGACTTGTTTATATACACCAGGTACAAAGATCAATACTGAAATTGGCTGAAGAAGTTCCAAAAAAGCCATTTGTCCTATCTGCTATAATGTGTGCCTTTAAAGAAAAAAAATCAAATTGTAATTCTAGAACATTGTCATCACATCATCCTGACGATATTACACACAAAAAGGGATCATTTTCATGATAATCTTTTTAGAATTATGCCTGATGGTCTGTAATTGATTCTGATACTGAGAAGGCTTTAGAGGAATTTAGTCTGAATCTACCTGTTCAGAATAACCCATTAAAAGAAACTTCCTTATTAGAAAAAGACCAGAAATGTCTAACAAGTATCTTCAGTGGTTTTCTAGAATAATTCTAGGAGAGCTTCCCTACCAAAACAACTTGGCAGACATTAACTTTTTTAAGACAGCACTTGCACTGAGGTTAGGAACATGGTTGACAGTATCATTGTCTAAATGCCACTCTGCTTTTTATCAAGAAACAGTTAACCTGACAGAAGATGGTACAGACTAGAATGGACCCTCTACAATAGACTCATGAAAATTATTAGCTAATGGATTGTGCCAAGTTTTCTCAGTGTTCAAAGTGTCACTCAATGCTCCACAACAGCAGTCATTCCTCCTGAATTTCATGACGATAACTCAGTTTCTGCCTTAACTGTACTATTCGGAGAATTTTAAAAATATTATATATGTATATATTCATAGCTATATTTGTATATCTGTATCTATATATCTCATATATACAATATAGACATACATTATTTTTCCTGTTTCTGTTTCATTTCTTTGCTCATTGTTACAGATGGTTAAGAAGGTTTCTTTTTGCTAGACCTTACAAGGCTAAGCTAAGTAAATTTTACTAATTCTAATCAAAGTCACATGTCCCAGTACACAAGAGGTTCAATGGTAAGGCAGGGTCGTGCCATGGCATTGAACACAGGTTCGAGAGATGCAAAACCTGTGTACTAATTTTAGTTACATAACCCGTGAAGTCTGTGGCCTGGATATATTAATCTCTTAGCTTCAGTTTCTTCATCTATAAAAGCAAACAATCCCTTTTCATAGGATTGTGGTGAGGATTTTTTTCTAAAATCATATATATGAAGCAGAGTATTTGTCACATAATAAGCACCCAAATGTTGAACTATTGTCATTATCATTGCCTGTATCATCGCTGTGTCACAGTTGCTACCTCTGAAACAAACAAGATAATACTAGTATGGTTAATCAAATCCCTTCTGAGACATAGGGTACTTTAGCTTGGTGAATAAGAAGCTGATATTTAAAGAGCATATTGTTGCCTGAAGTTCAAAACACTATCTTAAACTGAGGTACTCTGGGCAAGTTGGTTAGCCTCTTGGGGGTTCTTCATCCCTATCTGTAACATAGGGCTATTGATAGATATTTCATAGAGCAGGGGTCAGCAAACCATGGTCTCCATTCAAAAGCTGGCCATGGCCTGAGTATGTGTGGTCTGTCATAGAAGAATGCTTCCTCTATTTTTAAAAGTTTAGAAGAAAAAAACATTCAGAAGTAGTTATAGAAAGAAAAAGGAGGAGGAGCAGCTACAGCAGAAGTACTTCCAACACTAGTAGCAATAGGGATCATATGTAGCCTGCAAAACCTAAAATATTGACTATCTGGTCTTTTACAGAAGAAGTTTGCTAGTCCATGTCATATAATCATTGTGAATAGTAAAGGAACTAATATGTGAAATATACTAAGCAGATAACCTGGCATAATTGAAGTTATTGTAGTTATCATTCTTGCTACTAAACTTTTCATCATTCCCCTAAAGACCATAGTAAAGGATGCACCATGAAAAATTATTTTGGACCACATTTAACTGCTGATAATAGATATTTTATATA
>NW_016810766.1:2046831-2108385 GCF_001698545.2 Rhinopithecus bieti | reverse complement strand
AATAAATAAATAAATAAATAAATAAATAAATAAATAAATAAATAAACAAATAAAAGAGTTCTACTTTCCTTGGTTCAAAAAATATGTTAAATATGGCAGAGGAAGATGTACAATATTATCTTTGCTAATAATCATTTGGCAAAAACAGTTTAGATGATTTTGTATCATGTATCTGCATTTAATGGCAGTCAGTCCTACAACAAAGATTTCCATTTCAGAAACATATGTGTATGTAAATGTAGGCACACACACAGCTACACATGCACTTATACAGAGAGGAAAGAATCATAGGTTTTGCTTTGTGTGTACCTACCATGTGCTCAATTTCATCACAAGCAACAGTCACAAACTATGGGACTCGGAAATTAATTTCCAATGCGGTTTAATGTGATTTTTTAGCTCTGACAAGTTTTTAAAGCTAGAAATTGTTGATTGTCATCCCTTGCTATTTTATTACTAATAAGTGCAACACAAGACAATAGTATAAAAGTTAGTAAAAATTGTTTCAGAAAATGCATTTTACCCTATTTGCCCATAAGGTGCATAGGTGGCAATGAAACAGAATTGAATAATAAAGATCAAGATACCTTTTCTAAATATCATGACATCATCCTCACCCTTCTATTTGCCAAATGTTCTAGAAGGCTATGCCCTATCATATTAATAGATGGATGTGATCCAGCGAATTTTGTAAAGTCACAAAGCCCGTAAGAGGTGACTGTGAAAATAAAATAGCTAACAAGTACGACAATACATTAATTATTTAACATTAATACTTTGACATTAATTATTTAACATTAATAATGACATAGATCCTGATACACAAGTTGAACATGAAGGAGAAAATTAACCCATCCATTAAGAATTGGGAATTCATTGACGTGATAGTGAAACTTAATCTATGTGGTGTTGGGTTTTTTCTCTAATAGTGTGAATATTTGGAATAAACATGCAGATTTTTTCTTGGTTTATCATTTGGCTTGTGTAAAAAATAAACTGTTATAAAAGGTAACATGATAATGAGGAAGAGGATAATGATCACACTGATGATATTTATTGAATATTTAATTCTGCTGAACTTTCTGTGAACCATTTTATAATCTCACTTTCTATCCTCACACAAATCAATGAGGTAGTTGCTATAGTTCATTCTACTTTATTAGAGAGGAAACCAAGTCTCAGTTTAAATTATGTTTTATTTTTGCTCCATACTCTGCCTCAAATTTGTGTTAAGTTAGAAAGAAAATATGATCCCCAAATTAATACCCAGGATCCTTTAGAAACACCTTTTTGTAGGGTACTTAATTCCAATATTTGTTTAAAATTAAACAACTGATACTTTGAAACATTAGTCTTCATGCATAATAAAATGTGACTATCCTTCTAAGACACCAGAGTTGTAACCAAAACTCTGATTTTCCTACGTTTTAATTTACCTTGCTTAAATTCTCTGTAGACACAAAGCTTTTGAAGAACTGAGAGAAGGAAAGTCTCTAATTTCATTTGATTTGGCCATGTAAGGATAAAAGGCAAGGGCTTCTGAGAAATCTCTTCAGTTCTTCGGAGAAGTAAAGGAGTGCTATGCCTGAGAAGCAAAGGCAAAGCCAAATTGACAGGACAGGAAAGAAAGGGAAGGCTGTGAATGCTGAACTTTAGAAATGCTAAAGATAAGGGGAAAACAATTCCACCACAAAATCACATGGTTCAATTACCAAAACCCCAAATACAGAAGGGGTACTAACTGCTCCATGCTGAAATACTTCTTTGTATCTTTTGTATCCTTTTGTATTTTGTTTTCTTTTGAAATTTCTATCTACTCCTTTACAATTAGATTCACTAATGTTTAAACAATTCTAAAGAAAAATTCAAGAGCATATCTGGTAAGCAAACAATTGCTTATAAAAATTATAACGACAGCAAATACCAAAAAATAGAGGCTATCCAGAGTTAGCATGAAACTCAAGCAAAAGAGTAAAGCCATTTTCAAAGTCATGATAGATTTAATCATGTGTTGTTATTAGAACAGGCATCTTCTCTTTTGTGAAGTCATCAACAAATATTTATTGAATCCAAATAATATATACAGCCAGTGATTCTCCAACCCTATCCCCTCAGAATCTACCTTCAGGGCATTGTCAAATTTCATAAAAGCTCTGACTTCAGTTTCTGATTTGGTTAATTTATCTTTGATCTAGAGAGCCCCAGCTTTTCTAATCTCCACCAAGACTTACTATAGTTAAGAGGCAAAGACACTGATGACAGAAAGAAGTCCAACAGATATGCTGGGGTGGAAAAAAACTGAGTCTTTTCTGTGGAGGAATTATGATGAAGATTCGAAATGATTAAGGCCTAGATCCTTCCCTAAGAGACATCATTCTAATAGAGACAGCAGAGAGGTGGCAGCATGTGCAGGAGGTCATTTGCATGTCACAGCACAGGGAACACAAGCAGTCCATTGTGTTGGGATGCAAACTACAATGTATAAGAAGTAGGATATGGGCTAGGCACGGTGGTGGCTCAGGCTTGTAATCCCAGCACTTTGGGAAGCCAAGGCAGGTGGATCACGAAGGTCAGGAGTTCGAGACCAGCCCGGCCGAGATAGTGAAACCTTGTCTCTACTAAAAATACAAAAATTAGCTGGGTATCGTGATGGGTGCCTGTAATCCCAGCTACTCGGGAGGCTGAGGCAGGAGAATCACGTGAACCCAGTGGGCAAAGGTTGCAGTGAGCTGAGATCACCCCACTGCACTCCAGACTGTCTCCAAAAACAAAAATAAGCAGGATATGATGCAAGAAATGCAAGCAGGATCAGATTATGCTTGTATTTGCCAACATGGTTGATGAATAATCTATTTGGGGAAGTGAAATAAAAAATCTCTCATTTTATTTTATTTTTTTATTTTATTTTATTTTTTATTTTTATTATTTTTTTTTTTTGAGACGGGAGTCTCCTCCCCTGTCACCCGGACTGGAGTGCAGTGCCCGGATCTCAGCTCACTGCACAGCTCGCCTCCCGGGTTTACGCCATTCTTCCTGCCTCAGCCTACAGTAGCTGGACTACAGGCGCCAGCACCTTCGCCCGGCTAGCTTTTTGGTATTTTTTAGTAGAGACGGGGCTTTCACCGTGTTAGCCAGGAATGGTCTCAAAACTCCTGACCTCGTTGATCCGCCCGTCTCGGCCTCCCAAGCCTGCTGGATTACCAGGCTTGAGCCCACGCGCCCGGCCCTATTTTTTAAGAACAGTAGTTGCTTTGAGTTTTTGCTTTGAGTTTCTCAATAAAGTACACAGACTTGTATACAATAGTGAAAGCCCCCATGAACAGCTGAAAAGTATTCATTTGCAGATGGTAGTTGATAAGCTGGAAACGTGACTCATTTTCTTTATGTTTATATATTTTATTTCACAACTTGTACAATATATACTCCCTAGACATAGTTAAATGGAAATGAGTTAAAATGATTCGCTCAAGATCACATATGAACTGAAAAGAATACAATGCAAGAATTTGAATCAGTAGTTGCTGTCTAATCATTCTTGAGGTGTTCTTTTTAAATTTAGGTTGAGGCCCGCACAGTGGCGCACACCTGTAATTCCAGCCCTTTGGGAGGATCACTTGAGGCCAAGAGTTCAAGAACAGCATAGCAATATGTTGAGACCTTGCCTCTACACACAAAAATAAATATTAGCTGGACACAGTGGATTGTGCCCGTAGTCCCAGTAATTCAAGAGGCTGAAATGGGAGAATTGTTTGAGCCTAGGAGTTCGAGGTTGCAGTGAGCTATGATCATGCTACTGCACTCCAGTCTGGGCAACAGAACCAGACCCCGTCTCTAAAAAATAAATACATAAATTTAAGTTGAGCACAAAACTGATATTTTTCCATTTTTTAGAGAATAGTTATTATTGTTCTACTTGATAGGCAGAAAGATCCTATGAATAGCTCTTCAATTTCTCAGTAGTCTGACATAAAAATTATTCATGTAAAGTGCATTTATTGCATAGGAATTTTCTGAATTGCTTAGGCATGAAAAGAGGTTGAGATAAGAAGTTATTCATGTAGAAGTAATTGTGAAAGCAATGACAAGAAGTAACTTTCCTTAAAATAATTCACAGTTAAGAGCTATGCTCAGAATTGTCATTAGCTCACAAGCAAACGAGAGAAAACTGAAGAAGCCACCACCTAATGGTTTACCTCATTTAGACTTAAAACTTACAAATGAGTTAGTGCCTCTTACAACACTGCTACCTTATTCTTTAAGTCAGTCAATCATCACCAAGTACATTCTGAGTTCCTCTTCATGAAGAATATCTCCACAGGCAAGTGAACAATCACTTGTTTTTCCTTTCCAGGAATCTCAATAACAGAATGCTTTTATTTGTTTAAAATGGGAAGAAATAGACAACTAGAAATGAATCATGACTATACAGATTAGGATTATTTCTTCAAATGAATTCACAGAAAAATATCACTCATTATTTAACAAGAGACAGGTGTTTTCTTCTTCGATTAACTTGTTTAAAAACCAACCAATGTGTTTTTTCCAGAAAGTATTACAAGCAGAAATTTCCTTTCTCTTTTGAATATATTAGTAAAAGACATCACAAAAGCATAAGCTACTACAGTGAAAAAAATACTAAAGACAATATGTTGTAATAATTCATCCACTCATGTCCTTGTCTTGTGAGAGCAAAATGACCACCTGGCTAATGCTCAGGTGACAATAACTTGTTTTCTCTCCACCGGTAAATGAAATTATAAGTAGAAGAAATAGCTAAATACATTTGTTTGAATATTGTCAATGAAACTAGTTCACATGTTTAAACTCTTTAACAACAAAAATAAGTATGATCTACCTGGTTCTCTCAAGGGCAATATAATCTTAGCCAGTATGACTGCATCTGTGCAAAGTTAGTTATGACATCATGCACATAGCACCTAGCACCCTTTATTATCTGACAGATTTCCAAAGATTAGATGTACTGGTCATTAAATATTAGAGATTTATTCTACTTTTTCCAGGTCTTTAATGTATTTTAAATCTATATTTTACTTAAATGTAAATTACTATGTTTCTTCTTCAAAATTAAATATGTAGACTACATTCTCATTCATAGTATAGATATAGGTAAATTATGACTACACATTTGTTTTTGGTATGACCATATGTTGAGGTCATATTTCTCAAAGTAAGTTTCATCAAGTTTAAAAAAAAAATAGGGAGTTAAAAAAATAAACTATACTTTATAACTTATCATTTTGAGTTTTGGAAATATCCAGTAGCTCTCTGGAGAGTAGACTGAGAGTGGGAATAAGGATGGGGAGGAACATGTTGAGAATGGAGGCTGGGGGTCAAATTAGTTGTTGCAAAAGATAAGTAATGTTGGGAGTCTGATAAGATTTGGCTGTGTCCCCACCCAAATCTCATCTTGAATTGTAATTCTCATAGTTGACACTTGTTGTAGGAGGGACCCAGTGGGAGGTAACTGAATCATAGTGTGGGTCTTTCTTGTGCTGTTCTCGTGATAGTGAATAAGCCTCATGAGATCTGATGGTTTTATAAAGAGGAGTTCCCCTGCACAAGCTCTCTGTCTTTGCCTGCCTCCATCCAAGATGTGAATTGCTATTCCTTGCCTTCTTCCATGATTGTGAGGCCTCCCAGCCACATGGAACCGTAAGTCCAATAAACCTTTTTTTTTTTTTTTTTTTTTTTTGTAAATTGCCCAGTCACGAGTATGTCTTTATTAGCAGTGTGAAAACAGAGTCATACAGTAAATTGGAAGCAGTAGAATGGGCCATTACTGAAAAGATACCTGAAAGTGTGGAAGCAGCTTTGGAACTGGGTAATAATAGGCAGAGGTTGGAACAGTTTGGAGGGCTCAGAAAAAGATTTAAAATTGTGGGAAAGTGGTCAGGCGTGGTGGTTCATGCCTATAATCCAAGCACTTTGGGAGGCTGAGGCGGGCAGATCCCGAGGTCAGGAGTTCAAGACCAGCGTGACCAACATGATGAAACACCATCTCTACTAAAAATACAAAAAATAGCTGGGTGTGGTGGCATGCACCTATAATCCCAGCTACTCAGGAGGCCGAGACAGGAGAATTGCTTGAACCCGGGAGGCGGAGGTTGCAGTGAACTGAGATCGTGCCACTGCACTCTAGCCTGGTGACAGAGTGAGACTCCATCTCAAAAAAAAAAAAAGGAAAAAAAAAAAGTGGAAGAGTTTGGAACTTCCTAGAGACTTGTTGAATGGCTTTAACAAAAATGCTGATAGTGATATGAACAATAAAGTACAGGCTAAATTGGTCTCAGATGGAATTGGAGCAAAGGTGACTTTTGTTATGTTTTAGCGAAGAGACTGGTGGCATTTTGCCCCTGCCCTAGAGATTTGTGAAACTTTGAATTTGAGAGAGATGTTCTAGGGCATTTGGCAGAAGAAATTTCTAAGCAACAAAGCATTAAAGAGGTGACTTGGGTGCTGTTAAAGGCATTCAGTTTTATAAGGGAAGCAGCATGTAAAGGTTTGGAAAATTTGCAACCTGACAATGCGATAGAAATTAAAATCTCATTTTCTGAGGAGAAATTCAAGCCTGCTGCAGAAATTTGCATAATGAGGAGCTGAATGTGAATCCCCAAAACAAAGGGGAAAATGTCTCTAGGGCATGAGAGAGGTCTTCATGGCAGTCCCTCCCATCACAGGCCTGGAGTGCTAGGAAGAGAAAGTGGTTTCATGGGCCAGGCCCAAGGTTCCCCTGCTCTTGGTACCCTGTGTCCCAGCTGCTCTAACTGTGGCTGAAAAGGGCCAATGTACAGCTCAGGCCATGGCTTCAGAGAGTGTAAGCCCCAAGCCTTGGCAGCTTCCATGTGGTGCTGAGTCTGAGAATGCAGATAAGTCAGGAATTGGGGTTTGGGGACCTCCACCTAGATTTCAGATGTATGGAAACGCCTGCATGCCCCGGCAGAAGTTTTCTGAAGGGGTGCGGCCCTCATGGAAAACTTCTGCTAGGGCAATGCAGAGGAACTCCACACAAAGTCCCTACTGGGACACTGCCTAGTGGAGCTGTTAGAAGAGGGCCACTGTCCTCCAGATCCCAGAATGATAGATCCACCAACACCTCAGAGCATGCACCTGGAAAAAGCTGCAGACACTCAATGCCAGCCCATGTAAACAGCCAGGAGGGAGGCCATACCCTGCAAAGTCACAGGGGCACAGCTGTCCAAGACCATGGGAACCCACCTCTTGCATCATTGTGACCCGGATGTGAGACGTGGACTCAAAGGAGATCATTTTGGAGCTTTAAGATTTGACTGCCCCACTGGATTTTAGACTTGCATGGGGCCTGCAGTTCCTTTGTTTTTGCCAATTTATCCCATTTGGAATTGCTGTATTTACCCAATGTCATACCCCATTGTATCTAGGTAGTAACTAACTTGCATTTGATTTTACAGGCTCATAGCTGGAAGGGACTTGCCTTATCTCAGATGAGACTTTGGACTATGGACTTTTGAGTTAATGCTGAAATGAGTTAAGACTTTGGGAGACTGTTGGGAAGGTATGATTGGTTTTGAAATATGAGGACATGAGATTTGGAGGGGCCAGAGGTGGAATGATATGGTTTGCTTGTGTCCCCACCCAAATCTCATCTTGAATTGCAACTCCCACAATTCCAGTATGTCATGGGAGGGATGCAGTGGGAGGTAACTGAGTCATGGTGGTAGGTCTTTCTTCTACTATTTTCATGGTAGTGACTAAGTCTCATGAGATCTGATGGTTTTATAAAGAGGAGTTCCCCTGCATAAGCTCTCTCTCTTTGCCTGCTGCCATCCTTGTAAGACGTGACTTGCTCCTCCTTGCCTTCTACCATGATTGTGAGGCCTCCCCAACCATGTGGAACTGTGAGTCCAGTAAACCTCTTTCTTTTGTAAATTACCCAGTCTTGGGTATGTCTTTATCAGCAACATGAGAACAGACTAATACAGAGCCTAAACTAATAGTTCTGGTTTTTAGCTTCCAGATATTTAAAAGGATTAAGATATACTTCCATCAGAATCACTGATTCACAAAGCAGTCATTCTCAACAGAGAGAGAAAGAGACCACATTCATATAACTTTTATTACAGTATATTGTTTTAATTGTTTCTATTTTATTATTAATTATGGTTGTTCATCTTTTACTGTTTCTAATTTATCAATTAAACTTTATTATATGTATGTATAGGAAAAAACATGCATATAAGCTTTGGTATCATCGACAGTTTCAGGCATCCACTAGGAGTCTTGGGATGAATCCTCCACCATAAGGGCAGCCCTACTATACATAAATGAATGTACAGTCAACTATTGTGACAGGAGTTGTGTAATATTCCCAAAATTTGGTTTATAACTTTAAAATGAACATATATTTCAAGATATAGGCAATCGATTTCCAATAATGTCATAGTAAAAATAACCTATTTGTTTTAAAACCACAAATTTAAATACTAAATACATAAGGCAGGTAAGAAAGAAACCCCAACATAATGATAATCTGTAGTGACCAAGGAAAAGTTAAAAGTTAAATGTAGTTAACTTTGCTTTAATAAAAATTAAGTATAAAAGTTACAGAAAGGATCTATTCCAAATGACTAAAATGTATCCTAAAAGTTTTAGTGCTTAAACAATCTGATTTAGGTAGAATATTCTGCTACTCAGCATGACTCATTTTTTAAGAGATTCAGACATGAAAAGATTTATTCTATTTTTAATAACAGGTGCTGAGGAAAAGGTATGGCTCATTTATGCATTTGTATTTTATATTTTGCCATTCTAGTTTTGATTATTCAACACTTTTTCTGTGCCTGTTTTGGAAGCTTTAACATTGTAGTTACATAATGTATATTCTGGTATATAAGCATATTTTGGCAAAAGTGAAAATACTAATTAAACAGTAATTGCACTTCGTTAGTAATGGAGACTTATTTCATTCCTTAGAGAATTGTTTGAAAATCAACTATCAGTCAATTTTACTATGAAGCATCAATTAAATACTTAAAGTTCAAACTTATCAATTAAAAGAAAGGTTAGTTTACTATTACTAGCCTATAATCGCTCAAGCATAATTAGAAAATTTAAGCAAAAGGTACTTTATTACATATTTTGAAGAAAAAATAAATCTTAAAAATAAGTTTCTTGCATATAATTGTTTGGTGATTAATTAGTCTGTTTGCACGTTTGGTGGTTAATTGGTCTGTTTTCAAGTGTACCATATAGTAAAGCCCTCAGGACATTTCTTACATTTCTTCTCTCTAGGAGTTTCTTTGTTAATAAAGACCAACATATATGTGTGTACACACACAAACACACACACACACAAAGAGTGAGAGAGAGAGAAATTTTACTTGTATCATTTAGTGAAAAGTGTTCCAAGAAAACATAAATTTGGTAAATAAATACATAATTTTCTAATCATTATAATCTAAAATCAAGGTTTAGTTATCTTTTTTAAAATCCTGAAAATAAGTAAAAAAAAAAATTCTGGGTAAATAACATATGGTTCATCTGTTTGTGACATAATGCATGAATTTCTAATATTATGACTCCTTTGTTAAATTTGATTAAAATGTTTCTTATTCTCTAATTTTAAAAGTGAAGAACTGAGACTTGATTTAAGATTCCATAATTAGACTTTAAGATTTAAATCTTTATTTAAAATTCCATAATTGGTTTTAAAACAAATAAGTTATTTTTACTATGATATTATTGGAAATCAATTGCCCATATCTTGAAATCTTATTTTGGAAAAAGCACTAATTAGTTTTCTTAATTGTAAACTCATAAATCTATGGATGTACATAGATTCTTAAACTTTAATACACTCTCAGTCTACATTAATATGGTCTTGTATTTTGAGTAGCTTAAAAATCAACCTCCTATATTCTTTTCTGGCAATTCAGAGATTTCTTCTTGGTTTGGATCCATTGCTGGTGAGCTAGTTTGATCTTTTGGGGGTGTTAAAGAACTTTGTTTTGTTGTATTACCAGAATTGCTTTTCTGGGTTCTTTCTCATTCGGGTAGACTATGTCAAAGGAAAGATCTGGGGTTCAAGGGCTACTGTTCAGATTATTTTGTCCCATACGGTGATCCCTTGATGTGGTGCTCTCCTCCTTCCACTAGGGATGGGGCTTCCTGAGAGCCAGACTGCATGGATTGCTATTGCTCTTCTGGGTCTAGTCACCCAGTGTAGCTACCGGGCTCTGGGCCGGTATTGGAGAGTGTCTGCAAAGAGTCATGTGATGTGATCTGTCTTCAGTTCTTTCAGGTGTGGATACCTGCACCTGTTCCAGTAGAGGTAGCAGGGGAGTGAGGTGGGACCTTGGTTGTAGTTTTGATTGCTGCACTGGTTTTCATTAACGCTGGTAGTGCTTGCAGTAAAGTTGTCACATGGATAGACTCAGGACCTCTGGTTAGACAGGATGTTACAGGCGGTGGGGTTAGCTGTTGTTCTGTTGTTTTCTCCTTTCTTGGGGAAGGGTTGTTCTTTGATGAATTGCTCTAACGGTTATAGCAGCACAATTCCCAATTGCAAAAATAGGGAACCAGCCTAAATGCCCATCAATCAACAAGTGAATAAAGAAAACGTGGCATATATGTATATATGTATATCTATGTTGTGGACAGCTATCAGTTTTGCAGTAGCATTTTTAGCCTTATTACTTTCTTCACTTTATTTCTTTCTATCTTTTTTTCTAAATTATTTTCCAGTTTTAATTTATGTGCTCTGTTTCATGTGCCAAGGTAAGATATCTTAAACCTTTTCTAGATTTTTTTTAGAGTGATGAAATTATTCTATATCTTGATTGTGGCAGTGAAGTTATATGAATCTGTCATAATTTTCTGTGCCCTGTATTAAAATGAGTGAATTCTACTGCATAAAATAATATTTCAATTTTAATAATGAAAAAAACTATTTTGGAAATAAGGCTGGGTATTCATAAACAAATAAAGAAGAGAACATATTTTATAAATAATTCTGACAAGCTTTCAAGTACTGATAAACTACTGGAAAAACAGAATTCTTTTGAATGAATTTGTTTTGGGTATTAAATTCCACTGGATGGTTTTCTTCCTTCATTGGCATAAACTAATATGGGAGTCCCCAAAACACTCTTTATGTTGTTACTTTATAAAATTGTAAAGAACATACAATAATATTTTCAAAGCATGCAGTGCTAGATATTGTCTAGCAAAAAAATTAGTCATTCCAAAATCAGTGTCATATATAAGTGCCTATGCTTTTTAAAATAAAGTATGACTATACTTTTAATATTTATTAAAAGCTGGGATATTTGAAAGCTAATGTGAGGAAAGTTGAAAATCTTTATAGAATTTCAAGAAGTCCAATAATGTCTGGATAGTATATGTAATTAGTGAAAAACAATAATTCATCCTATGTGACATATCAATTAGAGAAAAATGATACCTTCAATTATGCTGTTACTGAGTTATTCAGAAATTTTATCATTTACAGAACATAAGGGGGATCCTTTTACCTTTTCCCCTTGCTTCTAACAACCTCTCAAGGTATACCTTGCCCAGGAAACTAAGAAATGTCTAACAAATGTATTTTAATTAATTCTGTTTCAAGTTTTAATTTATCTTTTGTGTATTCATGAATGCCATCAGTCTTAGCATCACAGTATTAGCAGTGTGACATGTTTTTCTCTTTATTAATACTGAAGAATCTCGTAAGTAATCAGCATAAGTCTTCACAAAGATCTATTTTGTATTGTCATTATAAAATGAGAATTGTCAATATAAAATATTTGATTTTATTTATACTTTTTTTTTTTTTTTTTTGAGACGGAGTCTCGCTCTTTAGCCCAGGCTGGAGCGCAGTGGTCGGATCTCAGTTCACTGCAAGCTCCGCCTCCCGGGTTTATGCTATTCTCCTGACTCAGCCTCGGAGTAGCTGGGACTACAGGCGCCCGCCACCTCGCCCGGCTAGTTTTTTTTTCTTTTTTGTATTTTTTAGTAGAGACGGGTTTTCGCCGTGTTAGCCAGGATGGTTTCGATCTCCTGACCTCGTGATCCGCCCGCCCGTCTCGGCCTCCCAAAGTGCTGGGATTACAGGCTTGAGCCACCGCGCCCGGCCAATTTTATTTATACTTAATAAGCCTATCCTAGATGTGTGCCTAGATATGTGAAAGCATAATGGGCAAATGTTAGAATATTTTTGGAACAAAATCTCATTTAAGATAAAAATCTTATTAATTTATAAGCTCATCTATGGGATAAGAGCTACAATTTTAACACATTGCTTATGCTTTCCAATATGATGTCCTATCTGTTTAAAACAAATCTGTTTAAAACAAATCTGTTTTAATCTGTTTAAAACAAAACAAACAAAACTATGGGAAGTGTAATACTCTGATGGCTAATGGCAATAGCAGCTAAGATAAGGGTGCCTTACCAAATACCTTGCATCTCCTCTTTTCCCCCTTTGAGTATTATCATCTTATGAGCATTCATCTTATGAATACTCTTCGTAGTCTTTCTCCATCTGGTTTCTTCATTTAAAGTGTGTCCCCAATGGGAAGGTGTTCATTTTTGGCAAGAGTCATATGTTACATACTCACAGTGCTTGCCAAATAACCTCATTCAAAGCAGAATGAGTGAGTGAATGAATGAATATTTAAACTGTAGGAAGAAGAGTAAGAACTATTGACTAAATGCTACAAACTGGCTGCTTACAAATCACATTCCAAACTTTATATATTTCTAGTAAGAAGAAATTAGCCTTTCTGAAGACAACCACCAAAACCAACATTGAATGGCTTTCTATTAGCATGAATGTAGAATGTATGTATCAGTGGAAACATGAAACTAACATTCTGCAGATAAAGTTGTATATATTATCCAGCTAGTGTATATAATTATCTTAGATATATGTCTTTTAAGCACATTAAAAAAAAAAAAAAAAAAAAAAAACTCTATTGTCTAATTATATAACACTACACTGCCAATAGCTCTGTTGCCCAGCCCGCATGTAGTGGCATGATCTTGGCTCACTGCAACCTCTGTGGCCCAGGTTCAAGAGATTCTCCTGCCTCAACCTCCCAAATAACTAATTTTTAAAAATATCATTCCAAAAGCTCCACTGTTTCTTCCTAACCAAAGTTTTTACTTTGGAAATGTTACACTAAATTGATCTTAGCAAGAAACATTCCTCTAAAACCATTAAGAATAATCAAGTTCTATAAAAAGGATAAACTCACTGCAGTATGCCTAAATGCCAGAATAAATCTCCGATAATGCTAGAAATAGCACTGCATTGATGAGCTTTTATTTGGTTAAAGAAGGAGAGAGAGACTAAGAAAATTCTATGGGTTTATTCAGATAATCTGTGGCAGAAGAGCTCCTGAAACAAGACAAGAAGACTTGCAGTTACCCCTCTAAGTCAGCTATATTAAGAGTCAATAGGCAACCATGCCTTAACATTGGATTTATTCAGGTTCCAATCATTATCAGATTATATTTTATTTCCATGTTAGAAGGTAACAATATTTTGAAATTTTAGACCTTAAAAGCAGTGCCACCTACTTTACATGAAAGGTATCATGTGAAGAGGCAGAGTTGTTGAAGTTAATTTTGCCAATTTTGCATCACTTTAGAAATGAACAAGATTTGGAGCACTGCAGAATAAAAACTGGCCAAATTAAAAAAAAGTATATTTTATCAAAGAATAAGGATTTGTTTTCACCTATTGATTTCTGGTTACTTGATCATGCTCCTTTTAGGAAGAATGAAGCATGGATACTTTCTCTTCCAAACCTTCTTTTCAGATATTTCAAAATACCTTCTATGTCTCTCTCTTAATCTCCTTCCTAACCCCTCTTATTCATTTATCCCCTATCTAGCCACCTATCAATTTATAGGTCTATCTATCCATCTATTCATTTATTTACATTTAGCACTCATTTGCCACTTACATGTCATTCATTGTTTTAAGTACTTTACAATATTAACTCACTCTTCTTAACAAACTTGAGATATAGATACTGATATAATTTCTCTTTTTCTGATAAGAGTACTGAGGGTGAGAAAGGCTCAGTAACTTGCCCAATGTTATATAGCTAGAAAGTAATGGAGCCATTTTGAACCCAGGCAATTAGACTTGATTTCCATTAGCTAAAAACCCTCATCCTTCAACCTTTCATCTATTGGATTATAGTTCCCAGAATTCATACCAACATAGGCATCCTCCTGTGAACCAAGTCTCAAATTTTGATATTCTTCCTAAAAGCTGATACCCAGGAGTTCTGAACCCAATTCTTAGGAAGCGGTCTGACCAAATGGGAATAGCATAAAAATGTTCACCTTGATTCTAGGTGTCATTATAATTATTATTATTATTAATGTACCTGAAGACTGCATTCATCTTTCACACTCCATACCCCAAACTGTTGTTACAAAGTGAACCTGTGGTTCCCCACATTCTGTAAACTTGTGAGGACAGGGATTGAATGTGTTTGAGTCATTGCATCCTCAGCATCTTATAAAGTGACTGGAAAAAAGTGAGTCAACTAATATCTATTTGCTGGCTGAAAATGAATTAAGGGTTTTTGTTGTTGTTGTTGTTCACATGTCAAGCAGAGTCTCACATTTTGGAATTGTATAATATACAAGGAAATAAAAAAAACCTAAACATAGGACTTAACATTTATCTGTGTTAGATTTCATCTTTTAATTTTAGAACCTTGACTTTGGCTGTTCAAAACCATTTGATTCTTGATTTTATCATCTGGTCTATTAGGGTATTCCTTCTAAATAATCTGTCATCTAGCGATGCAAATTGTCATATCTTCTATATCTTCATCAAAGTTATTGATGAAAAATATTGAACAAGAGAGGGCCAAGGACAAATCTTGTCAACATTCTCATAAGACTACTTTCTAGGCTAACTCTGATGAACAAACATATTGCTTTACTCTCTTTGGGTAATTCAAGCTACTTGTGAGGACGATACATTATATTAGGTCAAGTCATAAAAGTTGCATTTTCTTACATCAAAACTGTCAGATATTGGCAATTTCATATAATTTAACCTAATGTAGTCCACATTTCTTCATTTTCTAAGAGTGTCATATGAGATTTTAGTAAATATCTCATTTAAATAAAATAAATCCACATCATGCATAACTTTAATAAGATATATATTATTTTAAGATTTATTATTATTAACTTGATAAATTTTACAAAAATAAGAAATTTTGTTATTTGGCATAATTTGATTCTTCAAGTTTGTTGCCTCTATAACCAAATAATTAATTCCTCATCTATGGGACCAAAGTTCTTACTTTATCTCCCACAGCTTTCAGTAAAGTATTTTGCACATCATAAATATTCATCAAATGTTGAATAAATAAAGTAAAATAATTTTGAATGTGGTCATAACTCATTCAGCAAAGAACCTTCATTCCTTCATTAAGAGGCTTTATATACAATTTCCTAGAACTATCACTTTTCTAGATATTTCCTATCACTAATCTAACTTCTATTGGCTTTAATAACTATTGGCACAGCCCACTCACATGTGGACATACTATATATAGAGAGAGGGAAAACACCCCTTTTGCATTAAAAATAACCTCATAATCTCTGAAGGTCTATGGGAATTAAATATATACTAAATCACCCAGGCACTTGGCTCAGATATAGAGACACTGCTGATGGTGGCATGACAAAAGGATAAGGTAAAGTAACACCATCTGTCACAATCATAATGGAATCCCAAAATGAGTCGCAGAGTCCTTTAAGCCACTGATATGAAGAAATGCAAGTTTAACCTCTGTTTGGCCCTCAGGCAAAATTGATGTGACATTTAAATACTCTGATAATAGTGTTTTTGTATCACTATATCAACTACTGCATGACACTCTAATGCTTAGCCAATAGAAATTAATTTCTGATAATGCCAGGTCTAGTCAGTGGAGTCTGGGAATACATTTCTTATCAAAATCAAGAGTTCTTAAGGAAGCTTATGATACAACAAAGTCACTTATAATTAGAGAAAAATATCAGCAGTGACTATGGGATTCTTTCCAATTATGGATTTCCCAGTGCTTGAATTAAGACTTTGGCTCTAAAATGAAGCTGACTGACACATTCAGACTATGTCTGTCAATATTTCTGGGCTAGAAAGCTCAGATAATTCCAGTATCCTTCGTAAGCTGTCTGACTGCTTTACTGGCAGAGTCTTCTTTCTCTATCAGCATGAATTTAATATTAAAAGATTACTGCTTATTTATTTATTTATTTATTGTGAAAGTAAACTTCCATTTTCTACCATTTAGGAGTTTTAGGTTAAGAGGAAAGAAACACCAGTGAAATTAGTAGTGTCCTTGGTATGTGAATGTATATTTGTCTGTAGTATTCTTTTGAAACCACAAAGCCAAAGCATTCTAAAATCTTTTTTCTCATAATTTGACCATTTTCCCAATTTGTCTGAGGTTTATTATATTTATCTGTGGATGACTACTGTAATATTTTTAGCACTACTTATTAAAACTCATGTCTTAAAGTCTTGCTCAATATTGCTAATTAACTTCTTCATTACCATAAGCAATGCTGCTAAGCTACAGTACTGTCATAAAATTTTTAAAATGAATAAACAAAATCATGTAATATAAACAATGATGCAGCTGCTCATTGTTTATACAGCTCAGCAAATAATGGCCAAGTGCTACTGACTGAATCAGTGAATATTATTCCTTCTCATTAATGGAAAAAGAAAGGAATGTAGAATAAGCTGTGCCCATCAAAATAACAGGGAGCTCGCACATTTAGGATGCAATCAATGTTGCATCTCTGTCTATAGTACTCATCAATACTCTGCTAAATGGTAATTACATCCTCCTCTTCCCATTTCAAGTAATACAGTCAGCCCATTTTAATCGTAAACAATTGCTTTGTAATTTAAAAGGATCAATTCCATTACACATTCACTGTAATTCATTTAAGGTCTGAAGGACCGAGTTGGGCACAAATGTAAGTATTCGATAAGTATTTGTTAAAAGAGTGAAATATGTAAAATTACATAACCTTATCATTAAGAATAATTCAGGACACCTAAAAGTCCTCTGAATTATCTCAGAGACAGTATATTAGAATCTAAATATAGGTAATCATGATGGCTATTAGTGAAACAAGAAATGAATTCATATTTTAAGCTTTACTTTATCTTATAGTTTAGAAATGCTTACACTTCCCAAGGCTTGTGTAAACTTTAATTTTACCACTTTTACTATTTTGTATTATTTTAAACAGGAATAATATCAGAATTGCCACACATCCTAATAGAAATAGGGTAGAGTATGAATAAATAAATCAACATCAGTAACAAAAATCAATGATAGCATTTTCATTTCTAAATTGGAGGTAGAGTCGGGATAAAATTAAAAGAACTAATGAAAACCCAACAAAGTTCTTCACAACAACCAGCTACTACTCACCTTAGTCACTAAGCCAAATATTTCTGGAAGTAACCTATAATGATGCATACAGAAAAGAGGTGAAGAGAGAGGTAAACATAAAGAAATGTTTCTCTTAAAAATAGTTATTTCATTAAGCGAGACAACACTTTGTTTTTTTCCTTTTTCTTTTTTGTTTTTTTTTGGCAGAGTTTTGCTCTTGTTCCCCAGGCTGGAGTGCAATGTCACAATCTTGGCTCAAGGCAACCTCTACCTCCCAGGTTCAAGCAATTCTCCTGCCTCAGCCTCCTGAGTAGCTGGGATTACAGGCATGCACCACTGTGTCCGGCTAATTTTGTATTTTTATCAGAGATAGGGTTTCTCCATGTTGGTCAGGCTGATCTCGAACTCCTGACCTCAGGTGATCCGCCCGCCTCAGCCTCCCAAAGCGCTGGGATTACAGGCGTGAGCCACCAGGCCCCGGCAGAGACAACAATTTCATGCATAATTTTAGAAATTAAAAAGATATGTTATTGAAGTCCCTTTTAACCATATTAGAATATTTAATTCAACAGATTCAGATTTGAAAAGATGCTTTTAAATTTTAGTCTTAGTTGGACCAAAGTCAACAGATGTTTCTGTCTTTAAGAGAAATGTAAGAGCAACAGGGGGCTGGAACAAACACATCGGCCTGATTCAAGATGGGCAAGATCTCTGGTTCCCTACACTCACTCAGACCTCAGCTGGCAAAGCTGAGTGCCATTCATGCTGGCCTTGCAGAGCCAGAATAAATTAACACAGTCAGAAAGAGGGATTGGTCTCACAGCATTTCAAAACAGCCCTTCATCTGTCTATGTTTAGGGAAATCAGTGGGAATGGACAGAAGAAGGAATCCATCATGTGTTACAGACTATGAGTTAGTACACTGAGAAAATTACAAACACACATGAAAAATTGAAACTCTACCTGCTCCCTATTTTTGAGTATGAAACATAACCTTTGCTTAAGTTAAAATATGGAAATCCAAGGTATTGCCCATGGTGAGAATAGAAACTTACTGGTTCCTTTTCTAAATTCCTTTAACCTATACTAACAGATCTCATTTGTCTTTTTGTCCATTTTTCACCTCTTCCCCTCCAACATATGAACAGATCAAAACACTGCATGACTGCCTCGAGTCTCATTGCTCTTCTCACTGTGTTAATTGATTCCAGCTATTCAAGGTGAGGATAAACAGTATTCTGCTTGGCCAGGATAAACCTGTGAGGGACATATCCATCCTCTATAAGGTGGCTGCTCTTCTCTGTCAACCAGGCAGGCAGTAATTCTGTGAGGACACAAAATAGGATCATTTAACAAAACAAAGAGATATGCTTCACTGCCTGAGCAGCCTAAGTCTAGAGAGGGAGGCAGCATATACATCGCTCCACAGCTTCTTTTTTTTTTTTTTTTTTTAAACGGAGTCTCACTCTGTCGCCCAGGCTGGGGTGCAGTGGCACAATCTCAGCTCAGTGCAAGCTCCGCCTCCCGGGTTCACGCCATTCTCCTGCCTCAGCCTCCCCAGTAGCTGGGACTACAGGCACCCACCACCACGCCCGGCTAATTTTTTGTATTTTTAGTAGAGACAGGGTTTCACTGTGTTAGCCAGGTTGGTCTCGATCTCCTGACCTTGTGATCCGCCCGCCTTGGCCTCCCAAAGTGCTGGGATTACAGGCGTGAGACACCGTGCCCGGCCACTCCACAGCTTCTTAATAGATTAGTACACCTATTCATGCTAAGATAAAAATTCAATTCAATGTTAGGAAGTTGAGAAGAGTGATTCTTTTCCAAACCCAGAATCACCATAAAAAAAAATTAATGACCCAGGGACTTACTACAAATACTGAATCAACACATCTTAGGGCTCTGATTTGATGAGATGTGGGAGAGACAGAAAATTAGCACTTTAACATGATCCCGGGGTGATTTATAGAGCCTCCTTGCATTAGATAGGAAATTCAGAAACATCTAATTAGTCATTAGGAGATTCAGAAACATCTACATAAACATCTATAGAAAGGCAATCAACAAAAATAGTCACAGAAATTTAAAACACAAAAAACAGTTTAACATATTTTTATTATATTTTGTAGCTTATACTAACCTAGCAGTAGTTATGGAATATATGATAATTCTCTCCCTTTTTTTTTTCTTTTGAGATAGAGTCTTACCGTGACACCCGGGCTAGGGGGCTCAGTGCTCGATCTTGGCTCACTGTAACCTCCACCTCTAGGTTCAAGCAATTCTCGTGCCTCAGCCTCCCGAATAGCTGGGGTTACAGGTGCCTGCCACCATGCCCACCTAATTTTTGTATTTTTAATAGAGAAAGGGATTTCACCATGTTGGCCAGAGTTCTCAAACTCTTGACCTCAGGTGATCCACCCACTTAGTGGCCTCCCAAAGTGCTGGATTACAGGCGATAATTCTCAAATTTAAGCAGCTTGTTACAAGTAGATTACTGGTCTCCACCCCCCCAGGGTTTCAGATTCAGTCTAAGGTAGGACCTGACAGTTTTTCTTTGTAACAGTCCTTAAAAAAAAAATCAGTTAAGTGTAATCTATATGCACATAGGTTTGATTATGCAAATGAATATGATAGTACACCTCTAATTCATCAAAGAATTTAAACTCACTCATCATTAAAGCAAAATTACATAACATTGTAGTAAAACACTGTAATATTTCCTCTACAAATGATTTCTTTTTCTTTCTTTCTTTTTTTTTTTTTTTTGAGACAGAGTCTCCCGCTGTCACCCAGGCTTGAGTGCAATGGCATGATCTTGGCTCACTGCAACCTCCGTCTCCTGGGTTCAAGCAGTTCTTCTAACTCAGCCTCCCAAGCAGCTGGGATTACAGATGCTTACCATTGTGCTCGGTTAATTTTTGTATTTTTAATAGAGATGCGGTTTCGCCATGTTGGCCAGGCTGGTCTTGAACTCCTGACCTCAGATGATCCACCTGCCTTGGCCTCCCAAAGTGCTGGGATTACAGGCGTGAGTCACCGTGCCCAGCTTACAAATGATTTTTAATATTATTACACCATGATAATGACTGTCAGTAGTGCTTCTCTCATCAAAAGCATTCACTCAATATTAGACTAATAGTCAATACTAATGGTTAATATTTATAATAACAAGGTTTGATGAATATACGTACCTACTCCTTCCAAGGGAATGTAAGTACAACATAAAATTGCCATAGTTGGATAAATTAAAAAAAAAAAAAAAAGAATGTTGCAGATAGGCAATTTTACCTGTTTTACTGTGAAAGCTGAAAGCAAAATGTTAAGGTTTCACCTCTGATTAGAATGGTTGACTCTTCTTTTATTCAAATTCAATGTTGGCATTTTTACACTTCATGGTTTTCTTTTCATGTTTTTCAACGTTTGTCCTTACAAACAACTGGTGAAAGCTGTCTGTTTGAACCGTTTAAATGTGAAAGTCAATAGAGAGTACCGCTTAACCAAATAAAGGTTGAGTATCTCTTCTCTGAAATGTGTGGGACCAGAAGCATTTTGGATTTCAGATTTTTCCAGAGTTTGGAATAGTTGCAAATACATATTTGAGATATCTTGGGGATGGGACCCAAGTCTAAGCATGGAATTCATTTATGTTTCATCAACACCTTATACACACAGCCTTAAGGTAATTTTATACAATGTTCTTAACAATTTTGTGCATGAAATAAAGTTTTGACAGTATTTTGACTGCAATCTATAACATGAGGTCAGGTGTGGAATTTTCCTTTTGTGGGAGAGTGTTGACACTCAAAAAGTTTTAGATTTTGGAGCATTTCAGATTTCTAATTTTCACATTAGAGATGCTCAATCTGACATGACACTATGACTATTTCTTAAGTCTCTGGAGTGAAAGACCAACCCACTTTGTTATTCTGTTTCCCTAGGAGAGTAGATTCAATGTGTTACATACTTTTTCAGGGCTATTTAATAGATAGACAGAAGCAAATCCCCTAGCAATACTCAAAACTTTTAAGAACTACTTTTTTTTTTTCCTTCCTTAGCAAATAAATAAATAAATAATAAATAAATACTAGAAATAGAGTAAGGCTCTTCTCTTGCAGTTTTATTTTCACAGTAATACTTTGGCACTTTCCCGGGAATTTGTGTGTACTAACGACGAGCAGGTGCCAATTAGCTAGCTGGATAACTCTCCTGAACACAATTAGCACTTTTTACATTTCTTCATGGAATTCTAGGTGAACTATCAGTCCTGTGTTCATGTGAATTATTAAATTAACCTTCAGAAATTTATTTCAAAATTTCAAAGACTGAATATATTCACTAAAAATTTGGTAAAATGCAGAAGAGCTCAAATCTGAAATACTCAAATATTAAGTATCATTAAAACTTTGGATCACATGTAGTAAAACATGTACTACATAAAATAAAAGGCATATAGTGAGTAATTAAAAAACTTTTTTTTTTTTTTTGTTTTAGAGAAATTTCCTTTTTCTTTTCTTTTCTTTTTTTTTCTTTATTTTTTTGAGACTGAGTCTCGTGCTCTGTGGCCCAGGCTGGAGTGCAGTGGCGTGATCTCGGCTCACTGCAAGCTCCGCCTCCTGGGTTCACGCCATTCTCCTGCCTCAGCCTCCCGAGTAACTGGGACTACAGGCGCCCACAACCACACCCCGTTAATTTATTGTATTTTTAGTAGAGACGGGGTTTCACCGTGTTAGCCAGGATGGTCTCAATCTCCTGACCTCGTGATCCGCCACCTCAGCCTCCCAAATTGCGGGATTACAGGCGTGAGCCACCGCGCCCGGCCAGAAATTTCCAAATATAAACAAAAGCAGGGAAATTAATAAAGATCTAAATTCCAAATCATCTTAACCTGTTTTCAAAAGCAATAGCAATGCATAATGAACATTTCTCAGTTCATTATATATGTTTATTTAATAGTCGCACTGTTGACACACTTAGTAAGTAATCTAATAATTGCATACAACTTTAATGGAAAAGTATAAATCAATATATTCAAGAAGACTCTTGTTGATGCATTGTTTTGGGAAAAAGTTCTCATGGAAAAGATTTATCAACACAGAAATAGCAACTGAATTTTTTCTTAATACAGAGGATTGCATCACAGATACATTTAATTTACATAAATTCAAGTAGTTCTTTTATGTTATTACAATACTATAAAATGATACTTTGTAAAGATACTTTTCATTATGTACTCCATACTTGTACAATAACATGTAATAATATCTGTACACCACATGGGAATATATTTTTTAAAATTCAGTATATTTTATGATCTAATGAAGAAGTTTCAAAAATAATTTTGATTATACTAAAATTTAATAGTTGATTTCAGACCCTGACCCCAACATATAATTTAATTCAACTAGGTGATTATTTCAGATATTCAATTTCTTACGTGAATTCTGTCCTGCAGTTTAAAACTTTCATAAATCTTTTCTGGTTATCTCGTTTTAGTAGTAAAAAAAAAAGCAATAATAATAAAATAAAAGAACTCAAAACTCCTACCTTCACTCACATGTAATAGTCTTCTTGCTCACTGTTAGGTTTAGAAAATTTTAGCTTTTCGGCGCGTGAGGCATCTTTGCCTGCCACCACCGAGTCGTGCAGAGGCGGAGGTTTGGGTGCATTCAAGATTCGGCTTCACCCGTAACCCACCGCCATGGCCGAGGAAGGCGTTGCTGCTGGAGGTGTAATGGCCGTTAATACTGCTTTACAAGAGGTACTGAAGACCGCCCTCATCCACCATGGCCTGGCATGTGGAATTCACGAAGCTGCCAAAGGATTAGACAAGCACCAAGCCCACCTTTGTGTGCTTGCATCCAAATGTGATGAGCCTATGTATGTCAAGTTGGTGGAGGCCCTTTGTGCTGAACACCAAATCAACCTAATTAATGTTGATGACAACAAGAAACTAGAGGAAAGGGTAGGCTTCTGTACAATTGACAGAGAGGGGAAACCCCATAAAGTGGTTGGCTGCAGTTGTGTAGTAGTTAAGGACTATGGCAAGGAGTCTCAGGCCAAAGATGTCATTGAAGAGTACTTCAAATCCAAGAAATGAAGAAATAAATCTTTGGCTCACACGCACACACACACACACACACACACACACACAAAAAAAAAAAAAAAAAAAAAAAAAAAAAAAAGAGAAAGAAGGAAAGAAAAAAAAGAAAATTTGAGCTTTTCTATGATTGTAAAACTAGGAACTTGAATTTGTGTCATGGTATTTCAAATTCTTAACTCTAGAACATGATCAGCTAAATCAATAGTCTTGTTCATCCACTGAGCTACTTTGCCATGTTCCTGAAAGCTTTGCTAAAAACAAAAAACAAAAAACAAAACAAAACAAAACAAAACAAAAAAGCTGTCATAGGAATCTAGACCATCTGGCAAGTCAATATATTCATACTTGGGGGAAAATTCAGTGAAGGTTATGAAAAGTAGCAAAATATGCTGCCCCAAAATATGCCACTTGGCATATTGATGATTTTGAACTGAAGACAATTGGAAGCAGATACAAGGCAAGCTCTAAGCAGACTATAAATTTACAAAGTATCCCCTCTTTCCTCTCTATTAGGAAAAATAGAAGTTAATCACCAGAGACAACTTTAAACATTTATCAGCCTGGAGATGGCGCCAGAATAATCCACATAATAAACGTTACTAACTACAGTAGTCTCCTCTTACCCATGGGGAATATGTCCCAAGGCCCCCTAGTGGATGCCTGAAACAACCCATAGCAGCAAATATTACATATACCAGGTTTTTCCCTGTACATACACACCTACAACAAAGTTTAATTTATAAATTAGGCACAGTAAGAGATTAACAACTGTAATTTATAATAAAATAGAACAATTATAACATACTGCAATATAAATTACATGAATACAGTATCTCTTTCTTTCTCTCAAAATATATTGTACCGTACAGTCATGTTTCCGTAGTCACGTGGTATTGGTTCCAAATCTTCCCGGGGATTTTTCTGTGGATGCTTAAGTCCCTGATATAAAATGGCATAGTATTTGCATATAACCTACACACATCCTCCAAAACAGTTTAAATCATTTCTACATTACTTATAATCTCTAATACAACGTAAATATAATTTAAGCAGTTGTTATACTGTATTGTTTTTTCTAGAAAAATCGTATTATTTATTTATTTGTTTATTTACTTTATGTTTCTATTTCCTGATTTTATTTATTTATTTATTTATTTATTTATTTATTTATTTATTTATTTTTTGAGACAGAGTTTTGCTCTATTTGCCCAGGCTGGAGTGCAATGATGCAATCTTGACTCACTGCAACCTCAGCCTGCCAGGTTCAAGGGATTCTCCTTCCTCAGCCCCCCAAGTAGCTGGGATTATAGGTGCACACCACCATGCCCTGCTAATTCTTTTGTATTTTTAGTAGAGACAGGGTTTCACTGTGTTGGGCAGGCTGGTCTTGAATTCCTGACCTTAGGTGATTCGCCTGCCTCAGCCTCCCAAAGTGCTGGGATTACAAGCATAAGCCACCATGCCCGGCCCATTTCCTGAATATTTTTGATCTGATGTTGTTTACTCACCTGTTTACAGACCTCAGTTGACCACAGGTAACTGAAACTGCAGATAGCAAAACTGCAGATAAGGGGGAACTACTGTAGCTCTCATGTTCCATTAGTTTCCCCCATATATTTACCTTCCCACAATTTGCTGCCCTTACAAGCTCAAAGTTCTTTTCCTTTGTTTTGCCACTTCTCTACAAAATCTGTTGTTTTTTGTTTAGATGCTCTATAACCCTAAATTCCAATCACCCCGTTGAGTTACTCATCAGAATTCTCCCATGTGCATCCATGAAGCACTCCTTACTAAACTGTTTTTCTCTTGTTAATCTGTGTTTTGTCAGTCTAATTTGCTGGGCCCCACCAATAAACCTAAGTCAGAGGGAAAAGGGGTTTTTCTCCTTGCCTGCAGTGGTATAAAAATAATCTTTTAAGAAATTAAATTATCAAGAATTGTTTAATAAGCACAGTATCTGAAACATATGGCAGTTATTCTTATAGGCCACACTCAATTAAAATTTCAGAATAAAATTTTACTTTTTGGAAAAGTGAGGGCTTCTTTTACTAATGATGTAATAATTTGGTGGAAAGTTATAGGAATAAAAGGTTGCCGGTGCTTTAGGAGGTTATAATCTGGATTGTTTTGCAATATTATTGCAGCTTGAGAAAGAATGAGATAATGGTACTAGGAAAAAGAAAACTCCAGTATAAGATCAATTCTTATTCATTATTTCATATATACCAATATTTGATTTAGTATATTACTAAGGGGTAACTGATCACATAATGCTTTTCTCCATGTTTCATGTTGTCCAGGGCTTAAAAAACTTCTGGTGCCAGTGCAGATGATTGTCAGATTCAAGTCTTCTGCTCCAGCTCGGCACTATCCAGCTGGACAAGTGCAAGCAAACTGTGCTTTTTCTTTCTTCCCTATTCCACCCTGTACCCTTTTACTGAAGAACAGTTCAGTATGATTGACTTTTATGCTATTTTAAGCATCACTGTAGTGAACACCTTATGCATGTCTTTGCACACAAGTATGAGAGTTTCTCTAAGAGGAAAACTTAGAAGTAGATTTCCAATATACAAGGTATGTAAAACATGATATTTTTAAAACATGGTATTTTAAACATGATATTTTAAAACATGGTAATATAAGGTACTAAAACATGGGTTTTAGTAGGTGAGGAGGTTCAGAACATACTACCCCATAATACAGAGCTCTGACACATTGAATATTTTAAGAAATTGACAAATAGCAAGTGCAGGAAGGTATCTCTGATATTCTCCTGAAGCATTTCATAAGAACCTCAAATGAGAGCTTCCATATACCCAGTAGAAAGGGGCATCTTTATCTCCAAAGATGGAAGGGCAAGAGGAATCAGAATGAATAGGCTTTGCTAAATTTCCCCCAGTTTACTTTGCTTAACCCATACTTTGCCCTATCACACTTTTTCATAACTTTGCACACTGCATCAAATCTCACATAAAATACTCAGGTTTAACCATGGGGGGGGGGGGGTCTTTATTTCCTTGGGAAGGCTCTCTTGTCAGGTAAAACTTAAATTAAATAAATGTGTATATTTTTCTATTGTTAATGTCTTTGGTTACAGAGTCCCAGCCAAGAATGTAGACAGGTAGAATGAAAATATTGCTTTCCTTCTCTGCAGTTTCTGGTGATGAGGATGGGATTGCATTGGCTAGGGCACTCAGTGACTCTGGGGCTGTCACTGACTAAGCCAGCAAAGAATTCTTACTGAGTCAGTTTCCTAGATCTCTATCTGCAGAGGCCAGTTGAGAGAAGAAGGTAAGATTTTTTTCCCATCCAGTCCTTTCCAAATTCAGATTAGCAGGAGAAATTTGTAAGAAGTATTCCTTTGAATTGTAACTCTTACAAATTTGGTTCGAAGTACTCATTGATTATTGATCCTTTTCCTCCGAGGGACAGCCATGGCATTCCTATTTGTCTCATTTTGTAACTTGAGAGCTTGGCTTGACTTTACACCTGTCAGGGCACACAGATCGTCAGGCCTGCATCTGCAGGTGGCCAACTGTTAGACAGGGGCCCTGAGATATGAGGATGGCTGAACAGAAATGTGGGCTGCACCCCATTTGTAGCTGGTATCCTACTGGCATTACTAGCTCGTAGGAGGTTTTGTCTGCATCTGTCATTCTTCTGTCTGTTTTTGGTAGTGGCTCTGGATCATGAGGGTGGTTTCTACTCTGGGGATGCCTCTTGTGTCTGTGATTAGGCTATAAAAGGGCTTATTGATTTTGATTTTGAGTCACATGGAATAGATACCCCTTTGGTTTAAAAAAAAGGCAGTATGGTGGGGGGCAGTTGCAGTTGGCTCATGCCTGTAATCCCTGCACTTTGGGAGGCTGAGGCAGGAAGATTGTTTGAGCCCAGGAGTTTGAGACCAGTTTAGGCAACACAATGAGATCTTGATCTCTGAAAAAATAATTAATTAAAGGAAAAAGGTTCATCTCTTCTGGGTTTTATAGTTAGGGGAAAAGGGGATTCAATTGTGCCAGGAAAATTTACTGTTTGCCCCATTCAAAACCTGGCAATCATATTTCAAAGGATTTTGTTTTTTTGGCCAAAATACTCTACGGTCAGAAATGGGCTTAATTGAAGGTTGATCTTCAGAGCCTGAGAGGAACTTCAACCCACCCCACAAGCATTTATACCAGATGTTTTTTGCAGATAAAGGAACTTGCACAGGGGTCTTGCCTAAACATGCCTATAGTGGACAATTCCATTCCTTAACATATGTGCGGTAACAGAAATAAATCAATATGGAGGAACTCAGCCTAAGGACCCACATGTGCACTGGAAGCATGGGGTAGAATTCACACCTTAAGCCCTCATATTCAACTGTGAAGGAAGCAACTGGAAACCTGCTTTCAGGTGTAAGAAATCAAATATATATCTCAGTCCTGGGCCCAGTACAAACATATTCCTCCATATATCTCAGTCCTGGGCCCAGTACAAACATTCCTCCATTTGTCTCAACTTCCTGGGCCCAGTACAAACATTCCTCCATTTGTCTCAACTTCCTGGGCCCAGTACAAACATTCCTCCATTTGTCTCAACTTTAGAAAAACACCACCTGGAGAGTCCCCGATAAGGTCACAACCGTTTGTGGAGTGGTTTTACTGAAAGCATGGGAACCAATAAAAAACTGCTAAATGTATAACTTAAAATGTTAACCAATTGTAATGCTGTAACCAAAAGAATTCCCTTGTTTCTCTGTAACCTTACATATCCTGTTTACATCGGACTGTAAAAAGCGAGCACATGCATCGTTCGGGGCCCTCTTGTATGCTGTGGAGCAGAGGGACCAAGTTCGAACTTGCAGTAAAGATCCTTGCCGCTTGGCTTTGACTCTGGACTCTGGTGGTCTTCTTCGGGGAATAAACGGTCTGGGCATAACACAGGACCTCTTTTTGTTTTTTGCTGAGAGCTTTCCTTTTGCTTAATAAATTCTGCTCCACTCACTCTTTGATTACCTTGAGCCTAATTCTTGGTTTTGAGAAAAGAACCCAAATCTGGTTGAGCTAAGGAGGAAGAACTCCTGCATCACTTAGAGAGAAAGAACATTAGGAAGGCTTTGTGTAATAATTTATTAAAACATTCTAAAGGCATGCAACTCAATCTAGAACATAGGGATTTTTATTTTCATCTTAGCTAGAAATATGTTCTCTGAGATGAAGTAGCAAATTCAATATAATGTAATTTGATAGGAAGGTCAGCCTCTTTATTATTCAGGCTGCAACACAGTTTTCTGAAGAGTTTAAAACAACTACCCTTGTCTTACAACTTGAGTCCATTAAAAACAGAAACACAGCACTAGGAGCAATTCAAAGCCCATCCATCCTTCTTAACAATCCCCAAATCTCTCATGTTCATATCAAGATGCTTGCAGATACTTTAAAAAGTCAAAACATTGGAAATAGAGTTGTCCTGCACTTAGAAAAAAATACCTTAAATCTATGATCATTGATATGCCCCCAAATGCTCTCAGAGAAACCTTACATCCTTTATTTGTGCCTTTCAGACATACATATTTGACCCTGTCCTCTCTAGGACCTGAGGGCAATCTTTCTGCTATGCAAACTTCCTGGGAGATAACTCTTGCTTCTAAACAACAACAACAACAACAACAAAAACAGGCTTTTTGAAAACAAACTATTCCAGTGTGCACCACTTCCAGAAAATTACTTAATAACAATAAACAAAAATCTTAAAAACCTCCTCTATAAATATAAGTCAACAGGTAACCCTAACTTGTCCCATTTGCCAGAAATACAATTTGGATACAAATGTAAAGTGGAGATAAACCTGTGAGTTTTTACTAATACGTTTACTGAATCATGACTAAAATTTTAGAACAAAACTCTAAGATCTCTGTTTGCAGCTGTCTGTATTTCTATGTATACTTAGGTTTACTTGTATATGTATATGCAATGTATACATGATAGTTTTCTACTTCTGAATAGTGTTACCAAATTAATTTATAAAATTCTATAATGGTTTATTCAAATTGGCTTAGAGATAAATGAACACTTACATAAAATAAATATTCCTAAAACCCCAGGAAATATAGAAACTAACCTAAATGCTTTCATGTTCACATGACTTGGATAAATTGTTGATATAAAAGATTAGTTTAACATGGTTGGTTTCATAAAAATAGCTATGTATTGTAAGTTACCAGCATTATGTATAATATGAGCATACATTTTTATTCTACTGGATTTAGTAGTCAAATAAGGTTAAAATAATTAAGAGAGAAATAAGTTAAAATGTTGGTTAGCTTTGTTTGGTATTATAATATGTCTGCCTAAAAACAGTTTCAAAAATGTTTATGGTAACTTGAAACCTTAGAATTATGTTAAATTATACATACATATGTATATATGTATATACACTATATATACACATAGTCTACATATGTATATGTGTGTGTGTATATATATATGTGTGTGTGTGTGTGTGTTTGTATATATATATAGTGTGTGTGTGCGTTCAAAATTTCCAAATAGGATAAAATGCTGAAACATTCATTACTGAACATAAGTTAAATCTATGTATTTTTGGCATCTTGTTTTTATATGTCATAAAGAAATGAAATATATGTGGGTATGTTAATACACATGAGAAACTATACCATAAGGAAATAGTATATACCTATAAAACACAAGATAGTGTATTTGTAAATGTGCCAGTCAGTTACAGAATACTGGCATATGACAGGAAATTCACAATTGTCTACTTCCTAGTTTTCTCTGTAAAATAAATGTTGATCACTTTGTGGGGCCAAAGCAGGTGGATCACGAGGTCAGGAGATGGAGACCATCCTGGCTAACACGGTGAAATAAAAATTTATATAAAAAAAAAAAATAGCAGGGTGTGGTGGCACGTGCCTGTAATTCCCAGCTACTCGGGAGGCTGAGGCAGGAGAATCACGAGCCAGGTAAGTAGAGTTTGCAGTGAGCCAAGATCACACAACTGCACTCCAGCCTGGGTGACAGAGGGAGACTCTGTCTAAAAAAAAAAAAAAAAAGAGGAAATGTTATTCATGATTAAAAGTTATACTGAACTTACATACATGAAACTACTATGAATAAAGAGAGTAAAGAAAAAAAACTATGCAAAGTGTGCAAGAAAAGTGGGATGTGTTTTTGATTTAAAAAGAGAAATGTGGTATGAAGGATATACTTTTTTAAGGGGGAAAAAAGAGTAATTTTGTCCTAAGGTAGAATGACTGGTTGTTCCAGAATGAGAAAAAGGAAAAGAGTAGGACCAAAACTCAATGGATTTTAAAAAAATATGTAGAGGGTTTGTGGAAGACTAATTTTATGTGCAGTCAGCTGCTAAAAGAGAATGAATTTATTTCTAAGTTAAAAAAATGAGACAACTTTAAAAGCAAACCAATGCAAAACCAGAATGACAGTTTTCTTGGATTATTGGTCTGGTCTTATTAAAAAATAAGAGATTTCTCCTTATCTTTAAGTAATCTGCTTAGGAAACAAAGATTTTGTATCTTAGCAAAATAATTTTCTGTGCTTCATGTTGTATTTATCAGATCTTTGCTTAGGAAAACCAAGTTTTCTCAACATTAGAAGAGCTAAAATTTTTTCACAGCTATACAACTTATGGTATTTGCCTTTGAAATATTTTATTGTCTCACTAGTTAAATAAATAAATATTATTTCATAGTAGTGAGCCTACTTAATGAAATGTTCAAAACTTTTCACATTTTTGACAAGCAACTCAATATCAAATTTAAATAGTCTTTTTGACATCAAATAACTTTGTGATTTCCCAGAGCACCCCTGGAAAATCTTAAATAATATGTTCTCTCATCTTGTAAAGAGAGAGATGTTAAACTCACTAGATTTATTTGAGATACTGAATTACATAGAAGTGTTGTCAAATAAAAGTAATGCTTAACCTTCTTCAAGTTGTATTTGTATGGGTATACATTTTTAATATAAATGTTTCAAAAATTTTATGAAATTCCTAGAAATTTGTCAATGTTCAGTCTATATGAATCAATCATAATTCAGTTATCTTAGAACGTTATATGCCACATTATAATAAGCTCCTATCAGATCTTTAACCATGACCACTTTAAGTCTTTTGTCATTTACAGACAATTATTGTTTTATTCAGATTCTTCTCTGAAAATGTTCACAATTAGCAGCAGGCCAAAACTGCTCTATCTTCAAAGAAATTCATGAAACATACTCTAATAAATACTCTGAAGTACAAGTTTCTGATAATTTTATTTGTTTGTTTATCTATTTATTTATTTATTAGAGACAGAGTCTCACTCTGTTGCTCAGGCTGGAGTGTAGTGGTGTGATCATAGCTCACTGCAGCCTCCAGCTCCTGGGCACAAACACTCCTCTGAGCTCAGCCTCCTGAGGATTTGGGACACTATAGGTATGTGCCACCACACCCAGCTAATTGAATTCTTTTTTTTTTTTGTAGAGATGGAGTCTCACTTTGTGGCCTAGACTGGTATCGAACTTCTGGCTTCAAGCAATCCTTCTATCTCAGTCTTTCAATGTGGCAGGACTATAAATGTGTGCCACCATGCCTGGCTAAATTTTAAAGTTTTTTGTAGAGATGGGATCTTGCAACAAAGCAGAGGCTGGTATTGAACTCCTTGCTTCAAGCAAACCTCCTGTGTCAGGCTCCTAAAGTGCTGGGGTTAAGGGCATGAGCCACCCATGCCTGGCTTCTGACAGTAATAAGATCATACGCTTTGACTGGGTAAAAATTTCCAGAACTCTAGTTTAAAAATCTGATTGAGTCATAAAACTAACCCAAGATGATGCAAAATTATAACTGAGCTGACGTGACCAACTCCATCTTGCTTCTAACCTCCACTGTCCTTGTTTCTTCCTGGGTGTAGGCTAAACTAACTTTGGGAGGAACTTAGTTTATAATTTAAAACAAAGATGATAACAGCCCTTTCCCAAAACAAACTTCTTTCTTGCCTGGAGACTAGATTACCTTTGTAGGACTAACAAATTAGCCACAAGTTTAGAAATTATGGTTTAGGAGTCATGGAGCTGGAGGCTACAAGATTCTGACCATCCCTAAACTACTCCTAAGATCAGTGCTTGAGATGTTTTTGCAAACCTTCACTTGATGGACCACCTGGCACCACCCAGATTGATAAACTGGCTCATTTGATCTTGTGGTCCCCACCCAGGAACTGACTCAGCACAAAAGGACAGCTTCAATTCCCTATGATTTCATCTCCTACCTAACCAATTAGCACTCCTGGCTCTCTGGCTTCCCCCCACCGAGTCGTCCTTAGAAGCTCTGATACTCAAATGCTTGGGGATACTGATTTGAGTAATAATAAAACTTTGGTCTCCCACACAGCTGTGTCTGTGTGAATTATTCTTTCTCTATTGCAATTTCCCTGTCTCAATATACAGCTCTGTCTAGGCAGTGGGCAAGGTGAACCCTATTGGGTGGTTACAATCAAACATAACAAGAATTAATTACATGGAACTAAATGAACTGGTAAGGAATATTATAATTTTTAAATTACTTTTTTGATTGAGACATTGCTGGTTCTTTAATATTTTGTTTTCAAATTAAAGTTTTCTCTTTTCTCTCAAGCTATCTGTACCTTATAACAATCTGGCAAACTATAAAGAAAACAAAATATTTATTTGTTCTCTCTACCTGATCTCTCCAGAATTTGGAAACTATTGTTGATTATTCTTATTTTCAAGGCAATATAAATATATGCATAAGTTCAATAAGAATATGTACTTCTTATAACAGAAAATAACTAGAAATGTTGATTATATTGCTAAGCCTTTGACTGGAAGGTCATATTTGAGAATAATATGTATAGAATCAGATATGACTAGAAAGTTTTAAGGAATTAAATTTGATTTCATGGGGCCAATGATTACAAAGGCCCTTGGAAAAACTGGCCTTGGACCTGGCTTACAGAATTCTCAGCCTTACACGTAAGGAAGGTCACTTCCCAGCAGGTCCAGGAACCTCAAAATACATTAAGTACCTTGGGAAGAGTGGAATTCACCAAAATCTGTTTGCCACAGGCAAAAACTAATGGCGAATCCCGTGACTCCAGGCACTTTTAAAAGTCTAATCTGAGATTCCTTATCATAAGTTCCAGGGAAACAAATTCAAAAATAGACCTATGTGGTCAAGTACATTCTTGCTGCACTAATGTAAATAACCAGGAGAAGTTTTATGGGGTTAGACTTATTTTGCTATCAAATTAGTCTTACTTTGTTAGAATTGGAAATAACTATAGAGAATAAAATTACTCCATTATTATTTCTAACATAGAATCTAATCCTGTTCTCTGTCTTTGAAACTTTATAACGTCTCTGTAAAGTAGACTAGATCATGCTCAATTCTAGCATCCTCTAATACCTGACTATAACTCTTCAAATTAATGTTTCCAGTTTTTCTCTCACCCTCTTAAGTTGGTACCACTGAGGGTTAAAACCTTACTGCTCAGGTCTTTTTTGGAATATCTAAAGAAGCCCTGGACGTTGAGACTGGAAACTTCCATATTTTGCTCTGAGAAGTAACTGCAACCCTTTCATCACCAGAGGCATTCAAACTATAAGCCAGGAAATTTATTGAATGACGACTTCTATTTTCATGCTATCATCTGAAGACACTTTGAGCCAAATGTCCTGAAATCTTGAGTGACTGCTTTCTGGAATCAAAACAGGGTTTATAGTTTGTTCTAACTAGTTATCTTTTCTTTTCTTTTTTTTTTTTTAATAGAAATGTACTTCATTAAATGCTTGATTGTTCATACCATCTAGAGGAGTTCGGGGAGGGAAGCACCCTATTTCTACCTTTATGGTGTCTCCCAAAATAAGATACAATTATTTAGCTTAACTATCCTCTTCCTAGGACTGAGAGACTTGTTCATTGGGATACAGGACAATCTACCAACTCAGTTTTTGGACTGTAAAACTTCCTGTGGGAAGTTCCAGTTGGAAGAATAACAGATTCAGTACACAATACCCCCAAATAGGGCACCTTTGCATATTGAATACATCTGTATTTTTGATACAGGATCTTGCTCGGTCACCCAGGCTGGAAAGCAGTACAGCAATCTTGGCTCACTGCAACCTCAGTCTCCTAGGCTCAAGTGATCCTCCTACCTCAGTCTCCTGAGTAGCTAGGACTACAGGTGAATGCCAGCATGCCCTGCTAATTTTGGCATTTTTTTGTAGAAATGGGGTCCCACCATGTTGTCCAGGCTGGTCTCAAACTCCTGGGCTCAAGCAGTCCACCTACCTCAGCCTCCCAAAGTGCTGGGATTACAGGTTGTGAGCCTCTGTGCCCAGCCAGCATACTGAATATTATAAGCTGAAGAGAAATAACTATTACAGGAAGATATCTCTGACAGTCCCCTGAAGCAGAACATAAGACCATCCTATAAGAAGTACTCTCCAAATACTCAGAGGAAAGGAGCATTCTTATCTGTGAGGATGAAGGAACGCTGAGAGAAGTCTGAATGAGCAGGACTTGCCAACGTTTCTCCAGTCTGCTGCTTTTAACTCATACCCCTTCGTCCTATCACATTTTTGCATGGTTTTTCATAAAAATAGGCTTATTAGGCAATATAATAATAGGTGATATAATAGGCTTTCCAGGCCAATAATAGGCAATATAATAAGCTTTCCAAGCCTATTACAAAAACACTGAAGTTTAATCACTGTGGGGTCTTTATTTCCTTAGGAAGCCTCCTATGTTATGAAAACTTCTATTAAATAAAAGCAACAATTTCTATTCTTTTCTCTTGTTAATCTGTTTTTGGTTACAGAGTCCAAGCTGAGAATCTATAAGAGCAGGAACAAAATACTTTTTTTCCCTAGGTAAGTATGGACAAATTGCTCTACGAGTGGTTATAACATTTTATACTCCAACCAGCAGTATATAAACACTCCTCACTTTGTCCTTAATCATATTGTTAACTACTCAAGGTTAGTTAAATCAATCCTCGGAAATAACCTTTTAAAATAAAAAAAAAAATGCATGTTCTCTCATCACTTTCTTTTGAAGAAAGTGAGACCATCCATTACTTGTTCATTTATTTTCAAAGAAAAACAATGTGTATTTCCCTTTTATTTCTCTTTTCTTTTCTTCATTCTACTCTTCACCTTTTCACCATTTTGTCAATCCTGCCCATAGATTACAAGCATGAGAGTGTTGTTAGCAATACATCGGAATGTCTAGTTTACAGCAAAATTAAGAACATGCAAATAATGTATGCTAGAGTTAAATCTAATAAATATTCAGTCTCCAAATCTCTAGTCTTTCAATTTGTTCAGAATCTCTGCAAAAGTTTCTAACTCATCTTTGTAATCCTCCAATAATTAAATCTTTGCTTCTTCAAATTTGTCGAAGCTAATGCATATACATACATACAACAATCCACACACCACTACACCACAATCCGCACACTACTATATCACTATCTTCTGTATGCTTGTGTGCATTATATACTTTTTTCTACTGAAAATACAAAGTATTTCAGCTTTATAATTCAGAGTTGGGCCCAAATCTATACTTACAAAATGGGTTCCTCTGGGCAGGAGACTTTATATCTCTGAGTCTTAGTTCCCTTCTCTGTACCTAATAGTGTTCAAGGGTTAAATATGTAATCGCAAAATAAATAATAAATAATAACTTATAGTTTTTAGTTAATCAGTGAATAAGGGGCAATAACATATTTCAGATGTTATTTATTTAAAAGTCATACCTTATTTTCATTTAGAATAATAGGTTAAAATTAATTACCATTTCAGGCTCTGATTTGAAAAACTAAAGCAAATTCTTAACTCAGGAATTTGGGGGAAGGTTTCGAGATGAAACTGTTTCATCTCAGATCATCAGGCATTAGATTAGCATTAAGGAACACGTAATCTAGATCCTTTGCATATATAGCTCATTATAGGGTTTTCACTCCTATGAGAACCGAATGCCACTGTTGATCTGACAGGAGGCAGAGCTCAGGCGGTGATGCTGGCTCACCTACCGCTCAACATCTGCAGCTCAACTTCTGCTGTATGGCCCTACTCCTAAAAGCCCACGGACCGCTACGGAGGAATCCTGCTCTACAACACTGGTTACTGTTTGCTTGTCCCGATTCCACTTCAAGATTGACATGTCCTTGTTGCCTTGGATTTATTTGCTCCTTTAGCTTATCTGCTTTGACTTCAGTTCTAATATATGTCCACTGCCTTCCTGCTTTTCCCCTTGTTTCTTAGTTGTAGCACCTGTATTCTTTTAAATCCCTGATTGAGGCAACGTGACAAAGCAGAAAGTCAGGCAGACGACGATTCTAAATGTATCTCTGGACTACGTATGTGACATTTTAATTATTAAAACTCTCTGATGCTCAATTTCTTCATCTGGTAATGAGTATAATGCTGTCTTTGAACGATTATTGTTAGATTTAAATCTGATAATCTTTGTAAATGGTCAGCAAACACCTAAAAAATAGTAGGGGATAATAATTATTATTATTATTATTATTATTATTTTTTAACCATCCCCTTTTCTCTTTCTTCTCAATTTGTTTTTAATAGACTCTAAGTTCATGACGACAGGGCCAATGCCTGCCTTGTTCTTTGTTGTAACAACCACAGAACATAGAATAGTGGCACGGTTCAGTTCTACCTAAAGACATAGTTCCTCATTGAAGGGAAGAAATAAATTAAAAAGAATCAATCAATGAATCATCCATCTTCTGACATAAACCCAATTTCAACTCCTGCTTCTACATCTCACAGCAGATCTGACTTTGTGCATGAATTCCATTTTCATTTTGTCTTTTCTTAATTCTTTCCATTCCACTTTAAACTACTTCAACATAAACTACCCATGGCCCTCAGTGGGCTTCTCATAAAACACAGAAGTCTAAATTTTCATTTACTATTTAAATATGCATGCTAACAGTCAAATTATTATAGATATTGAAAGGTTTGCCATGTTTTAAAATAATCTATTTTATATTTTAATGAGTAGTGTGTTTCTAAATATAGTACTATTATCTTGTTTTGAAAGGCAAAAGTTTCTTCAAAGACATTTCTCACTTAACAAAAAAATTAGCATTAGAGATAATTTTCAGATAAATCTTAATGTCAACAAATACCTTACTCTTCACTTACACCTGTATGTTTTTTGGAGAATTGTTTTTTCTAACATTATTGAGAGAAAAAAAAAAAGTTTCAAGGCTAAAATATTGCAGTCACAAGGCATTTTATAGAGAAAGCACTGGCTAATTTTAATTTGTATCTTCGCTAGTATAAATAGATGCAAAAAGTTTGGCCATTGATTTGTACTCTTGAAAGGCATAATGAAAAGCAGCCAGAATTCTTTTTAAGTAAATAAGATGAAGTATTCTCCATTTGTTTTCAGGGAAATCAGTTAACATACCTCATCTTGTAAAATTATATAGTAGAGTAGATNCCTGTATGTTTTTTGGAGAATTGTTTTTTCTAACATTATTGAGAGAAAAAAAAAAAGTTTCAAGGCTAAAATATTGCAGTCACAAGGCATTTTATAGAGAAAGCACTGGCTAATTTTAATTTGTATCTTCGCTAGTATAAATAGATGCAAAAAGTTTGGCCATTGATTTGTACTCTTGAAAGGCATAATGAAAAGCAGCCAGAATTCTTTTTAAGTAAATAAGATGAAGTATTCTCCATTTGTTTTCAGGGAAATCAGTTAACATACCTCATCTTGTAAAATTATATAGTAGAGTAGATTTTACCTGTCATTTACGTATCCCGAATTATTTTGTCATTAATCATTATTATCCGAGAATTTAGCTTTCTAGTGGTAAAGTAGTTATTAAGAAGGAAATATCTTTGTGCTTAAAAACTCATACTATTGCCTGTCAAGCCTAGTCCAAGGTATTTGACCACTACTTAAAAATGCAAAAAACAGACCCGGCGTGGTGGCTCACGCCTGTAATCCCAGCACTTTGGGAGGCCGAAGCCGGTGGATCACGAGGTCAGGAGATCGAGACCATCCTGGCTAACACGGTGAAACCCCGTCTCTACTAAAAATACAAAAAATTAGCCCGCCGGGTCTTTAGTCGCAGCTACTCGGGAGGTTGAGGCAGGAGAATGGCGTGAACCCGGGAGGCAGAGCTTGCGGTAAGCCGAGGTCGTGACACTGCACTCCAGCCTCGGCGACAGAGTGAGACTATGTCTCAAAAAAATAAAATAATAATAATAATGATAATTTTAAAAACAGAGAAGTGAAGCAGATGTCTGACTTGGCTATTGTAACAGCTATTACGTAATAGAGTCAACTCTCACTTATCTGTGCTAAGATGGGTAGAAGCATAGGACTCTAAGGTGGAACCCCTAGATAATCATTACTTTTGGCACTGTTACCAACCCTTACAAGATGTGCCAATAAAGAGCAACAACACTATTCCAGTTCCACCTGCCTGCCCTCTGCTGGACATGCTAATGAGCAGTGAAATGGCTACAGAAAGGACAGCTGGTGTGAGCGGGAAGCTTATTCACAAATAAGTCATCTTTCTTTATTACTGTAAAATACATGTAGAAATGATTTTGATTACATGTCTAATAATTATACATTTATAGGGGACATCACTCTGTAGAAACAACTAACGTTAGAGCATTTGTGAACCTTTTTATTCCTTGTCTCTTCTCTCATCCATTTGGAAGGTCACCTAGTCAGATGACTAACAAACACTAGATTCAGCTGTATAGCTAAGTTCAGCTTTGCTTTGTACAGGACTGTGATTCTTTTACTCAGAGCCTGAAAGGCAGATGCCATTCTGGGAAGTTTTACCCTCAATTATGAAGAAAGAAAATACAGGAAAGGTTTTTTAAAAAGTGTAAGAGAAAATTCAGCTGTTGTGAAGTGGCAATGGGATAGCTCTTGCAAATTTCGCAAGCTTTGGCTGTGCTCCCTGAAAAATCAGCAGCAGCAATGTCCTTCAGGCAGCAGCTGTCACTGCAAGCAAAGCAGCAGCACTGCAAAGAAAAAGAAGGGGCTCCTCTGCAGACAGAGAAAACAGCTGATGCGTAAAAATACAGATAGGGCTGAAATTAGCAACAAGTTGCTGACTATTTTTTCCTTTTTGTAAAGTTCACTCAGCTACTAAGATAGATGTAAATTAAACTTTAGAGACAATGTGGAATCTCAAGTGGAACTGTGAAGGAATCATACACATAGACTGAGGACAAGTTTGATTTAAGATCCTACTACTTTTAGGCTCTATTTTCTGACTAGGGTGCACCATATTTAACTAAACCATTCAGGAAGCAGATTCAGCTACCTATTAAACACGTGACAGTTTCAAAATGTTCAGGATTCTCTGCCCAGCACTCACATTACTCAGCTGTCATAGTAAAGCGCTCAGATATATGATGTGAAAATTACATTTTAACGAGGTGTCATGTGCGTTTAAAGTTCTTATTCATCACTACACAGCCACAGCTTTTACTGGAGACACAAATGTACTTAATTTGCATATTATAAGGACAGAAGGTGCACCATATCCTCATTGTTAAACTGTTATGTGTAGGCTTTTTGTTGGTTTAGAGTCTACTATCTTTAGCGTACATAAGAATGGTTATATTTACATAATCTCCAATGTCTTTCAAGAAAATGTGGATTGTGTTTGGGAAGCAGAACAGCAGGTAACAAGACAGTAGCTACATCTCTATCATTCTATTGTTAGTACTTATTGCTGGATGTGTTTTTCACTAAATCTCAGCCAGTAGATTTTTAGATCTGTTAGACATACTAATTTAGGAAATTTTGAAACTCAGCTTCTCTGCCTGTTATTACCAATTTGAACCTACTTCCCCCTCCTCCTTCAGTAGGAAATACTGAAAAACATTTGCATATTTAACAAGGAAAATTAGACTGTTTGATGGACAGTTTAGAAACAAACTGTAAGAGTCAAAGAAAATACTTCTCATCTAACTCCTCTTTATTAATGAATAATCAATTCAGCAAAAGGTGGTTTGGGAGAGAGAACAGTTAAGGGTGAAAGTCAGTCAAAACCAGCCACTAATCATAGCTAAAGGCAAGTGATGCAGCTATCTGACTCCCTCCCACCAGTTGTATCAGAATATAGCATATGGTTTTAGAGTTATGATGCCCATGTGAGAATCACTCAAATAATCTGTGAAACAGCTAAGTATGTCTTGAACATTTTAAATGTACATCTTACAAAAAATAACCAATTAAAGGTATAATAAAGGTATACTTTTACATTGTATTTTATAAGCTAGAAAATAGGCTCGGTTGGAAGTATATTTGAAGAAAATTCTAGATTTGATAGTTCTGTATCTGGTGCTCTGCCCAGAAAAAAAAGAGGAAGTGCTTTCACATGTACTTTGTACTCAAGTGTTAATGCTTAAAATCATTTTGGTACCTGTGTAAAAGCTGAATCACTGGTTCTTTAGACAAAACATATTTTCAAGAGAATACAACTATTATGCATTTCTAAATATAACATATTTTCCATTTTCTCCAAGTTGAAGAAATCCCTACAATTTGTCAACTAAACAATTTAAGAAAATGTTCTTAATATAGAATTCTTTAAAGAGTTGCCCACTTTCTTCCATGCTGTAAAATCACTGGCCTTAATTCCTTCTGGAAGAAAACACATTAAGTATTGATGTACTTTGGTACTTATCATTATCACACGCTAAAATGCCCCTTAGATTACCAAAGCTCACAACAACGTGGGTGAAGCAGGGGAGAAGCTGGAGGTACAGGGTGGGGGTGCGGAGGATGACTGAGTGACTTAATAAAACTTAGATTATAGATTCATGTGCTGACAGTGAAGATGACTACCTGAGGAGCATACACATAACCTTAGTAAATCACATTTAGAAACTATACTCCTATTCACCTAATATCTTGAAAAAGCAGATTTAAAAAATATAGTCCATTTATCCATTTAATCACTCAACAGTCTTTTAAAAGCACCAACTATTTATCAGACACTTTAAGAATTTGTAGACGGGCCAGGCACAGTGGCTCACACCTGAAATCCCAGCACTTTGAGAGGTCAAGCTACTCAGGAGGCTGAGGCTTGAGAATCACTTGAACCCAGGAAACAGAGGTTGCAGTGCCACTGCACTCCAACTTGGGCAGAACAGTGAGACTGTCTCTAATCAAACAAACAAACAAACAAAAAATGAATTTGTAGAAGAAACTGATAAAACAAAATCAACAAGATATTACAATGTGAATCAGTCTAATTAGTTCCAAAAAAACCTTTTTATAAAACATTAGATATTCTTTGCATTTGTATTTTCCTGAATTTGTGAAATATAGCTATATTACTTAAAATCTTAAGAAATTATTTGCAAATATATTTGCTATATGAATGCTAAATAGCAGTATCAAAATAAGTTCTGATTTATGTTTCCACCAATTTCATGCTGGGAAATGACAAAAATGTTGGCAATTTTACATTTAATATCATGCAGAATAAGTGACAACAGGATGATGTTCCAAAAGTAATGTTTTTAGGGAACATAGTAAATGAATTTAAAACTTCTTCGAAACTTTGCCAAGAAAAACTGGCCAATTAATGATTTTTTTTTCTAGGAGAAACTTTACTTACAGTCTCTGAAAACATATTAAATACAAGTTTAAAAAGTCAATTGAAATGAATTTATTAACATAGCTATTGTTGAAAACGATGTTTCACAGATCGTACCATTTCCCAAGACATTTCTTCTGAAAAATAATGCAAACATATATGTCACACAATTGAGCAGCCCAACAAAAGGCAGAAAAATTTAAAAATGTAACAATTAAAAGTCTGGGGACGAGTGTTGGGAAAAACAAGGAACTGGAATTAATAATTCCTGAAACCACTTTTAGAATACTTTGAGGAGTTGAGCTTTTTTTTCATATTGTTCCTCCAAAGTTACCATTTCAGACTTTAAAAATGACCCTTGTAGAATAAAAACTAGTACAGCCACTATGGAAAACAGTGTAGAGATTCCTTAAAGAACTAAAGGTAGAACTACCATTTGACCCTGCAATTCCACTACTGGATACCTACCCAGAGGAAAAGAGATCATTACCCAAAAAAGATACTTGCACACATATGTTTATAGCAGCACAATTCGCAATTGCAAAGTATGGAAATAGCTCAAATGCCCATCAATCAATGAGTGGATAAAAAAAAAAGTGATATAAATATATAGAATGGAATACTACTCAGGCATAAAAAAGGAATGAATTAATGGCATTCTTAGCAACGTGGATGGACTTGGAGACTATTATTCTAAGTGAAGTAACTCGGGAATGGGAAACATCATACGTTCTCAGAAGTGGGAGCTAAGCTATGAGAATGCAAAGGCATAAGAATGATACAGTGGACTTTGGGGACTTGGAGGAATGTGTGGGAGGGGATGAGGGATAAAAGACTACAAATTGGGTTCAGTGTCTACTGCTCGGGTGATGGGTGTACCAAAATCTCAACAAATGACCACTAAAAAACTTACTCATGTAACCAAATACCACCTGTTCCTCAAAAACTTATGGAAGTAATAAAAAAAAAGAAAAAAAAATAAAAAAAAGGAATGATAAAAGACTGAAAACAAAAGACCCTTATAAAACAAATCATTTGATTTCATGGTTGAAGAGTAGATACAATTTTTAGAGTACAAATACATCACGTTTAACTTATAATACGAACTACAAATGATGCTTGTATCTAGAGGGTGCCTGGTGCTAACATCTGGGCAATTTTGGAATAAGTTATATGAACTGAAGTGCTTTAAAAGGGCCTTCATTTAGAAAACATGGATAAAAATGGTCCTGTAGGGTTGGTGCAAATCTATTAGGTTGTTACTGTATTGTGTCTATTACATATATTTTCTCATTAAAAGAAAACAATAGTCTTGTGAGGTTGGAGTTATTTTTTCCATTTTATAGTCTGAGGAAATCAAGATTGAAGACTGAACAACTTGCTCAGAGTCAAACAAGAGACAGAGAGAATTCAAACCCACATCCTTCTGATTCCCAAGCTCATGTTCAGAAGCCTATGCTACCTATGTGTAAGCATCACCAAGTGTCACCAGAGGATCTTTATATACCCAAGAGAAGTATATTTGCCTTTTAGTTTTCAACACCAGATCTTTTCACAGGAGACATAAAACATAGAAACCCCTTTACATAAAAACTTCAAAAGAATGAACTTTTGTTGATTAGAATACAGTTAAAATCATCGCAAAAAGACTTAGCCTGCTACCAACAGATGGTAATGACAAATACACTTTAGGCTGACAGATTTAGGATTAGTTTTTGACTCTAACATATCTGTAATAAGTTGAGAGTTTCTGTACATAGACACATAGGACCCAAAATAAAATGGCAATAAAAATTCACTAAAGGCAATTTCTTTGAAAAAAAAAAAAAAGTCACAGTAACTTACTAAAGAAAAATACCCAGCTGAAACTGTTTGTGTGAAATAAGAACAGCCTTTACTAATGTTAATTGAAATTTTCCTATCAGCACACATCATGCATAAAATTTATTTCTATACATACTCTTTCCACCCCTAAACTGCAATAAGTCCATGCTAAAGCACTAGCTTTTCAATTTGAGCATTCATGCATGAAAATTGATAGTTTTTTTGTGATTATATTGACAAATTTAAAGGGTGAAATTTCACTATTTGTAAAACAGACAAAGTCTTAACTGTCATTGTTCAAAAGGAATGAAAATTCAATCTCCTGACTTAAGTTGGGAATTCATTTTAAAAGCTGAAGTCTATCACTTCTTAATGTTTGCTACTTCAATAGCATCCTTTTATTTATTTATTTATTTATTTATTTTTTGAGATGGAATCTCGCTTTGTCACCCAGGCTGGAGTGCAGTGGCGCAACCTCCGCTCCCTGCAACCTCCGCCTCCCAGGTTCAAGTGATTCTCCTGCCTCAGCCTCCCTAGAAGCTGGGATTACAGGCGCCCACCAGCTTGCCAGGCTAATTTTTTTGTATTTTTAGTGGAGACAGAGTTTCACCATGTTGGCCAGGCTAGGTTTTTGAACTCCTGACTTCAAGTGATCTGCCCACCTCGCCCTCCCAAAGTACTGGGATTACAGGTGAAAGGCACCTCGCCCAGCCTTCAATAGCATCCTTTTAACAAATAATGGGCACTAGTACATGAGGGAGAGACGGCCCATATTTTAACTCCCATAAACAGACAAACAAATACATTTTAAAAAATTAAATGAAGGTGTAATTTTCCTTATGTTCACAATTACAAAATTCATTCTCTTACCCCCCCATATGTATGTACACATATATGGAGGGGGATATGTACATATATAGAGAGGGGGATATGTACATACATATGGAGGGGGACACATGAATATGTTAATATATAAACATATAACAACCATATGAATATGTATACCAATACACATATGACCATACATGTATACATATATGTATAGTACACACAAAAAGCATATAGTCATATATGTGCATGAGTATATATATTCATATGTTTATTATATGCTAAAATTGTGTGTATGCTAAAATATTTTGGCAAGTTTTAAACACATGGGATTATGGTACCATCTTATTCTTTAAGGATAACTTAATAAAACCGAGTTAAGAACTTGCTTTAGTTTATCATATCAGAACCTGAAATGGTAATTAATTTTAACCTATCTATTACTCTAAATAAAATAAGGTATGATATTTTAAATAAATAAAATTTGAATTATGTTATTGCCTCTTATTCACTGATTAACTAAAAAAAAGTGTTATTATTTATTATTCCTTTGAAATATTAGAAATCATTTCCTGTTCTAGTTAAGAGCCAAAAAAGGCTAAGAACCATTCATAGCAAAGTTTTCACTACCAAATATAAATTTTAGTTTAAGAATATCATGACTATGAAAGGAGTGTCTTCCCAGAATACTCTAGATAATGGATTATTGATCGGATTTTAAACTGTAGAATGCAGTGGTTTAAAAAACAAACAAAAAACCTTACCTGTACAGTGGTGAGTCAGACAATAGAGTTGGTCTAGGAGATTTTGTTGAGGACTTAGGTGAAATTGCTTTTGTTGTTATTGCATATTTAGTCTTTTCTTTCCGTAAAAGCCAATTCAACATAGTATCAGCATTGCTGATTGTGGAAACAAGTGCTGTCACTCTGACTGAAACCTCTCCATGATTAGAGAAAATACTATCTAATTTGTCATCCTATCTGAATAAGAAGTGAAAAGCCATTCATTCATTCATTCATTCATTCATTCATTCATTCATTCATTCCACAAGAGTGATTGAGCCTTACTATATATATGCAGTGTATTATACTAGAGTCAGAGAAGACAGAAATAATGGTAAGAGAAAAATACATTAAAAGAAAGGGTAAGGCAAGGCCATTGACTATAAAAAACTTAGGATCTAGTTCAGTAAAAAGATATGCATATACTGGACTAAGAGGAATGTCATGCTAATAAAAGAGTAGTTCGACACATAATGCAGAAAATATGAAATATTAACAGGATTACATTTTATTTTAGCAAAGGTTTTGTGCATGTCACTATATAAAGAACTAACCTGCTGAAAATGACAAATGCCCTTCAAAGAAGGAGGGCTAAAAATTGGAGTTGAGCAAAACAAAGGAAAGTCAATTCCTTGTAGTTATACATTTTTAAAGCTGAATGGCAAAAAATAGTTTAATTTTTGAATTGCTATATTACTGTCAAAATTCAGACACCCCTATCTTAGTTTTCCATTATACTTTATCTTGGGGAAGACTATTATGACTAGTTGATACGGTTTGGCTCTGGATCCCTACCCAAATCTCATCTTGAATTGTAATCCCCATATCCCCACATGTGGAGGGCAGGACCTGGTGGGAGGTGATTGAATCATGGGGGCAGTTTTCCCTGTGCTGTTCTTGTGATAGTGAATAAGTTCTCATGAAATCTGATGGCTTTATAACGGAGTCTTCCCCTTTCGCTTGTTCATTCTCTTTTGCCTGCTGCCATGTAAGACATGCCTTTGCTTCTCTCTCACCTTCTGCTATGATTGTAAGTTTCTTGATGCTTCCTCAGACATGCAGAACTGTGAATCAAGTAAACCTCTCTCTTTTATAAATTATCCAGTCTTGTTTATGTCTTCATAGCAGTGTGAGAATGGACTAATATGTTAGCTAAAAATTTTAACCTTTAAATTAAGAGAATTGTGTTGAGTACATAAAATGAAAAAAAATTAAAGCTATTTATGATTGTCTTTAAACAACATTAAAAGGAAATGGTATGTTTTAATGGAAAAGAGTGCTTGTATAGAATTGCAATTAAAACTATAAAAAATTGCAATGTCTTATAAAAATCAAGATATTTTTTCCTGTACTTATCAGTTATGAATATTTTTCTCAATATACCAATTAAGTTCATTCAGACACAGGCACACTCAAACTGACAACTTTCTCAAAAGGGGAGGTCATATATGATGCTCTCTGTGAGGTGAATACATTGGTGTGGGCTCCTGAAAAATAATATCAAGTTAACCCTTTGACTTGTTCCAAGTAGACAGCACTTCAGTGGGTATTTCACAATTAATTAGACAGGCTGACATTCTATTTTAGCAATGGTTTTGTGCAGTTCACTACACAAAGAACTAGCCTGCTGAAAATAACAAATACCCTTCAAAGAAGAAGAGCTAAAGACTGGAGTTGAGCAGAAGAAAGGAGAGTCTACTTTTCGTAGTTATAATTTTTTACAGCTGAAAGTGATCAGCAGCAACCTTCTTTAGACGCAAAGACAAAGAAAAATTTTCAGGTACACAGGCCAGAAGACCACAAAGAAAGTTAAAACAAACAAACAAACAAACAAACAAACAACATAAAATGAACTTGCTGAGAACAAACTGTAAATATTTCCCCAAAGAGTACCATAAAAGGTTGAACTTACCTGATCTACTATCCAGCGGTCCAAAATCCAAAGAATATTTCACGACATGATAGTTATTCCATACATAAAGTAGGTTGTCCCTGGGGTTGTAATCCACAGCTGCAATGTACTGGTATGAATTGGGAAAGGGTACATCCACCAAACTATCCTTGCTTTGGTCAGTGTTGTAAATGTAGTCAATCTTATTGCCAGTGGCCTCATTGTCATCATCCTCATATACAGATTTGACCACATACAGAATTCCACAAATCATAAAGGCATTGGAAGCTGACCTTTTATCATATGCAGTGTCCCATGTTCCTTCGATCCGTAGGGTGTAAGGGTTCAACTGACTAATGACAATTTTACCGTTGTTTTGTTCTGTTGCATAGATTACCCATAGCCCATTCTCATCTACTGCCAGGTCTATGTCAGATTTGCCTCCCCATCGGTAAGGGGAGGTATCATGGTAATTGGCATTTGCTATGATAGCCTCTCCACTCTTTATCCTAGTCCGTAAATCAAACTTTACTATGTTCCTGGTGCGTTCTTTGTTGAAGAACAAAGCTCCATCATACACTACAAATCCTGTGCCATCCACCCTATGAGGGAGCTTGTAGGTTGTAGTTGGTCTTCCAGCAATGAAGTCATCCTTGGATGAATACTCAGTCAGGGTATCTGTTCTGTAGGGAGTCCAGGGCATATAATATATCTTGTCAGATGCCTGCAGAGGGTCTTTGCACCACGCCCCAGATTGGTGGTCAGACTCAAACAAATGTTCACTCTGGTATACTCCTTTTAGTAGTCCAGGACAAAGAAAAACTGTTGGAAGGGAAACAGTTAAAATAAATAAATACATTAATTTCATATTTTGTTATTTAGTCTTATTTTTCACCAAATGGAATGCAACTCTAACAGGAGATACCCACCATCACTTATTTTGCTTCATTCTTTTAAGAACACAAAGTATTCTTCCACATTAATTTTGGCTTCCTTTCAAAATCATTTTGATTTCGATAACTGAAAATATCTAGCCTTTTTGTGAGTAGCTGTGCCTTCCTGTGATTGTTACCTTTGTAAACACGCTACAATATTTTTGGAAATATATATTAGATGTGACATATGTCTACATATTCTATAGACATATAAGAAATACAAATGTTTATACACAATACTTTTAATAGTTCACTGAAGAACATATTTCAAAACAAAAATTATTATTTCCATTCTGATGAAATTAGCCATTCAGTAGTTATCATTAAGAAACAGATGAATATCCCATAGTAATTTTTTAATAAAGGAAAAGAAAAGCCCTGTAATACAGGCCACTGAATCTTTTAGCAAAAAAGCTCTCAAAGTTGCTACAACACACACAGAGCATGCAACCCACACAATTAAAAATGAGTGATGGATGGATACTGGAAGGAAAAGAGAAAGGAAGAAAAAGAAAGGAAAGAAGGAATAAGGAAAGAAGAAAAGGTGAAAGGTTACAGAAAAGAACCCAAGATCTAGATTTTAATCAGTTAAAAATGTCCTGTTAAATACAGTAGTATTGGAACTTAAAAACATGTACCTTTTACTGTTACATGAGAAGAGCATTAAAACCCAAGATTACTTGCTATAATATTTTGCTGCTCATACTTCAGAGTGAAAATGGCTAGGAATCATCTGATTCAATTGATTTTTGTATGATTCAGTAGTATATCATGTGAATGGTGGTAAGAAAGCCTGGCTGATTCATCTGCAGTGGCTTTAAACATGGCTATAAAGCAATGTTTCCCAAAGGGTGGTCCTTGAATCACGTGTTTCAAGTGGCATAGTTAGATGTTACACAGAAAGAAAAAAGGGATCCTTAGCCACATGTGTTTAAGAAATGTTATATTAAATATAACTGTAGCAGAGATTCTAATAGCATAGGTACATTCACGAATCTCCAAGGCGGAAGTGGGAAGGGTAAGCAAATTTCACACACTAATTGGATCATGGCACCTTTATTATAGAGCTTCTTTGGAGTATAGAGTTCCACTGAACCTACTATGGGAAACACTGCTCTAATATATTTGCAAAACACATACACTGAAAAATAATCATGCAGTCTATTGTTATGTTTGGAATGATTAGAAGTGTACTGGGTGAAAAAAATTAGAAAATCACTGTAATTTGGACTTTGACTCTTTTTTAATGATTAAAGTAGTATTATTTTGGCATTAGTGATTAGCTTTTAAACAGCAACTATAAGAATAGATGCAATGGAAAACAATCTAAGATGAAACTCAGCTAGATTTTGGAGATTATCGAAAAGAAAAGTACATTACTAAAATGCCCAAAGTTTTACTTTCAGAGAAATAAGAAGTTTGGGAACAGGCTAACTACCAAAATCTTCCATAGCAAGGACAGAGGGCCATCATCAATATACAATCCATAATAATATTGATTATAAGAATTTCATATGCTTGCTATAATTATAAAGGATAGGTATCCATTGTTACAAAATTGTATATAAGCTTTATGCCAAAATTAATAATCATCATTGATGACTAAAGTAATTTACTTTGGGTGGTTTGGAAAACTATTTCCCTTTTCCCCAATAGTTAAAATTAATGGAATAGGTAAACCATGCCAGAGCTATGAAAATTGTCTAGTATAGAAATAAAACAAATTAAAGCAACTACTATTCATCACCATGAGTTGGATTTCTAACTACTCAAAAATAAAGGGGAATAAAATACACTGTGGAAACTTTTATAGTACTAAACTCTTCTTAGATAAAAGAAACTGACACTTGTCAGTAATACAGATTAAAGTGAAGTTGAGCAGCAGAAGTAGTAAATAAATTTTCATAAAATAGATAAGAATTAATAACAAAATTATTTTAACTAAATGTTAAACTGTTAAATAACTTAGCCTATAAATAGTATATAATTTATGAAAGGTATTTAATTACCTTTTTGTTCCACTTCTATTGGAGAGAGAGAAGTAAAGAGAGAAAGGAGAAAAGAGAATAGATTAATGGTACGGTATTGGCCAAGCACTTTTTATTCACCTCTTCCAAACTGAAAGTAAATAATTTATTTCACTCATACATGCTTTACTGAACATTATATGTTTTAATAAACCCATCTCTCTAATACAGTTATTTAAAAATAATCATATTCTTTAAAATATATTATAAACTTTGAGAAAAGGGCAAAATTAATCAAACTATGATTAAATAAACACACCATTCCAAATTACAGACATAGGAAATGCAATATTCATAATAAGAACACAAATATTTCCATTTGAAAGGCAGGTCAATAGCTACACAAAGAAATAGTTTGACTAGTCTCACTTACAAATATTATAGTCTATAACACTATTTCACATAATAGTTATGTTTTCTATACATTTCAAAGAATTGGTTCAGAAGAACTACTCGGTAACTCATTTCCTAAGGCCTAAGATTTCCTGTAGCTTGTCAGTCTTATGAGAAGTGCACATCATGCGACTACACATTAATGTGGAATGATCTTACCCTAAATAAATTGATTTGAAATCCTTATTGAAGAAACTTTTCTCCCTCCCACTCAGTAATATTTGATATTACTGTGGAAAAAATATTGTTTCAGAAAAGTATGTTATCAGAAGGTTTAGATAAATGAGTCACTCGGCCGGGCGCGGTGGCTCAAGCCTGTAATCCCAGCACTTTGGGAGGCCGAGACGGGCGGATCACAAGGTCAGGAGATCGAGACCATCCTGGCTAATACGGTGAAACCCCGTCTCTACTAAAGAATACAAAAAACTAGCCGGGCGACGAGGCCGGCGCTTGTAGTCCCAGCTACTTGGGAGGCGGAGGCAGGAGAATGGCGTGAACCTGGGAGGCGGAGCTTGCAGTGAGCTGAGATCCGGCCACCGCACTCCAGCCTGGCCGACAGAGCCAGACTCCGTCTCAAAAAAAAAAAAAAAAAAAAAAAAAAAAAAAGAAAATGAGTCACTGGCTCTGGTCATTTCTGAAACTCTTAACAGAGTCAACAACATACACTTATAAAAATAGAGATCCTCAAACATGTTATGTTTATACATTTCAAATTAAATTCCATAATTAGTTTTAAGGTATTGACCAATATAAGTCAGTAAAAAATTTCGAAAATTGTTAACATATTCACAAACTCAGCAAGCAGCATCTCCTTATCTTATAAACATTTTGTTTCACCAAAGACAATGTGCTACATTCTAACATGAAAAGAGGGACCAATAAGAAAAAAGAGGAGAATGTCAGGGAAGAATAGTTCACAACACAAACTTCAAAAAATCACAGATTTCAACTGATGTAAAACTAAAGCAATTTCAGTGGAAGAGATGAACTCAGATATTATGCACAATAAATAAATGTAAAACTCTAGTAAGATTTCAAAAACAAGTGAGAAATACTGTTTGGGATAATAACATTTGGGTGATATCTTTATACTTTGATCTAAGCTTGCATGTCTCCAGTTATTGTCAAATCCACACTCGTTTCTTTCCAACGACTTTTTTGAAGCCTCAATATCATGTTGCAAAGTGATATTGAGCAGTGATATTCCTCAATATCACCAAGGAAAAACTGGCATATATCAAAAGTTCTGCTTAGAAAGTTTCAAATAAGGTTATCAAATTTTAGATCCTTCATCTCACTAATTAATGAATATTATTATGTTTTAAATAATTTCAACTTTTATTTTAGAATCAGGGGTACATGTACAGGTTTGTTACATGGATATATAATGTGATGCTGAGCTTTGGGGTACGATTGATCCCATCACCCAGGTAGTGAGTATAGTACCTAATAGTAAATTTTTCTACCCTTGCCCCCCTCCCTCCCTCTCTACAAATATTACTTTTAATGATATTTCTTGGATGTTTTTAAAAACTCTATTATATTGTCATAATTTATCATTATCCTCAATTAATCTTTATTGAGTAACTCCAGGGTTTACTGGACCATATATCTCAAATAGGCTAATACAGGCATCTCAAGCCTTATCTGAGATGCACTTCATGCTTATACCAGAATAATAACAAACCTGTGTTCAGACTGACAACTAGAAGAAGCATAACTAAGCACCTTAACAAATTGCATAACTGATAGTCTCCAACGTGTAGATTTGAGGCCCATTATAATGAAGGCTGAGGTTGGGGACAGAAAGTCATACTAGAGTTGGTATTTTTCAACTACTAGCCTATAAAAAAGTTTTCAGAACTAATTTTGTTCCTTGAAATAGCCTTAGATAGAGATATATTCCTGATAAATACACACACACACAGAGTTTTACATTCTAAAACACAGAAATGCACGTTCATGGAAATTTAGTGTTCTTTCACATAAAACTCATACACAACCTTATTTTTGAGTGGAACTATCCTAACTTCTTTGTGAGTTTTATTTATCTCTTCAACAAATATTTAATGAGGAAGGAAGGCTGTGTGACAAAAAAGTATTGGCAACGGTATCTGTTATATTCTTCAAATATTATCTTACACTTTAATGGAAATTTTTATTTTTTGAAGAGCTTTAACCTCTATTAACTCAACTGCCATTTAGTAAAATTTTGGTTTTGATTCTCTGGTCCTGTTTAATATCAGAGAAACTGGCACAAGCTGTAGAATAAGTAAAGCTTGCCTCTGTTGATTGCTGGTTACTCAAAATGAAGATTTATTAGGCTGTTGTGCTTTGGAGAAAATTATTATGATCTTGCCCATGTCATGACTGGCTGTAGCTCATTTATCATTTATTTGATATTTTCAAGACTGAAGTAAAACAGTCCTATAATTTAAGTTGAAACAAGCGCACACAAATCATATTCCCATAACAAAAACTGGCAAGACAACATAATTTGTTATTGAAAAGCTTAGTAACACTAAGGATTGGCCAGTCATTACCTATCATTTAATTCTGATTCTAGAAGCTTCCCTTCACTGCATAAATAATCAAATTACATGAATACAAGAAACAAGCACACTACTACATCCTGCATAACCAAATAATAAATACTCAGTGAATAGCTCTTGAATTAAACACATAATCCAAATAACATTGAATAATTTTGCTTCTTGATATTTAAAGCATGTTGTAGAAAGAAAAAATGGTGAAATAGAATCTGTATTCACTATATAAAATCATATTGCAATGCATTATCTGCATAATGTCTGTATATTTTAACAGGTGGGGAGGAAAGTAAAATTTATAAGCAATTTATATCTCTAACCCATTAAATGTAAAACTGGAGAGCAAAAGAAGAAAAAGTATATGGGTGGTATTGTGGGTTATACTGGCAAAAAACATTTGTTGCTATGAAACAGCCTGCAATGATCTAAAAACACAGGCCTAAAATACTCTCTTCCCTCCTCTCTGTAATAAGATAATAAATAAATGAATTGCATGATGACAACCGTGCGAGGGCCTTTTTCAGGATCTCTTGTTTTTTAGTCTAGTCCAATATCCTGAATTCTGGCATAGCTGTCATTGTTCATTTCCAAAAGTTTTGAAACTAGTTTGTCTCTTTTCTCTCTATACTTTTAATTTCCAAACTATTTTACTGTGCATTCAGCCTCTATAAATATGTTTTATATTTCCTTAAAGTGATTTCATCGTTGTCCTTTGTCAAACTTAATGTCAAAAGCTATCCTGTGGTTAGAGTAAATGACAAATTCAACTAAGGAAAATTTTATTCTGTATCAAAGAAACAGGTAAACATGACTAGTAAACTTTCCTCTATATTTTCCAAGAGTTCATAAAATAGATACAATATATAGTTATGCTACTGTTTCGAAAAATAAGATATCTGTTCAGCCATTTCTGAATCATATGCAATACTTTTGAATTGCATTGTTTAATTAGAAAAGGCATGGATCAGAGAGCATATGTATGTATTGCCAAGCTTTTTAAAATTACATCACAAAATAGAGAGAAATAAATTTGTTGCATGCCAAAAAATGTTAATGCCATAACTAAGAACTATGAACTTGTATTCAATTCTAATGTTTAAATTATCTTTTCTTTTAAACTATAAAAATCATAGAACACATTTTCTATTTACAATGTAGAATGTTACAATCCAATAAGGCCCCTATATTTCTGTAATCTATAAGGAAAAAGATACTTATAGGGGACATAACATGGTAATAAAATATTAAATATTATAAACTTTTTTTCATTGCAATGTAATAGTATTGTTAACAGAACAATTGTCCTTATTACATTTGGTTTAGACTATTAAAATACACTTGGGTACCCTTATCACATGCCAGCGGGGCAGTTGGGATATGGCAGAAAGGCAAACTAAGAAAGTAATAAAAAAATCACAACCAGTTACCTATAAGTTGCATAATCAAAACTTCACAATAACACAGGTTGATCATCTCAGATCTAAAAATCTGAAATAAAAAATGTTCCAGGCTGGGCTCGGTGGCTCACGCCTATAATCCCAGCACTTTGGGAGGCCAAGGCGGGTGGATCACACGAGTTTGGGAGTTCGAGACCAGCCTGGCCAACATAGTGAAACCCCATCTCTACTAAAAATATAAAAATTAGCTGGGCGTGGTGACCCATGTCTGTAATCCCAGCAACTTAGGGGCCTGAGGAAGGAGAATCACTTGAACCCAAAAGGCAGAAGTTTCAGAGAACCAACATCACACCACTGCACTCCAACCCAGGCGACAGAGTGAGACTCCATCTCCAAAAAAAAAAAAAAAAAAATGTTCCAGTGAGTATTTCCTTTGAGCATCATGTTTTCAGATTTTGGAGCATTTCGGTTCTCCAAAGGCCACTGCACCCGACCTTAAGTAGACATTTAAGTGCAGGCATTCTCATTATCCCAATTTTTCAAATGAGGAAACTGAGGCACAAATATCATGGCTCTATGGCTAATAAGTTTAGGTAGCTAAGCTTTGTTTAGGTAGAGTTGAAACAGGAATATATTGAATATATTTCAAAATCCCAAACATCAGAAATCTGAAACATTACTGATACCAAGCATTTCGGATAAGGGATACTCAGCCTATAATTTATATATGAACAGCATTTTATAATTTAATAAAATGTTTTCACATGAATCACCTTATTTAATTATTGAAGAATTAACAGCACAGTAATATGATGCAGTATTTATTATTCCCATCAGAAAAGAGTAAAGAGGGTCAAAACACTAAAGGATTTGACCAAGGTCAACCCTGGTAGGTGGCACAGTCCTGCCATTTGTCTAATACCATACACTGACTCTCACAAGGTACAAACTCAATGAAACACAGTTTAATTGTTGAACTCTTGTTCTCCATTCCTCCCTGTCATCAAATCCTTGAAAAGCATACTTTAGAAAAGACAAAATATAAATAGAATCTCCCTGAGGGTAGGCACTATATCTGGTATAATATTCATTCATTAAGTACTGAAATTTTGCATACAAAACCAATGAATGTTTAAGTAGACCTTTCTGTTTTTTTGACACGGAGTCTCGCTCTGTTGCCCAGGATGGAGTGCAATGGCGCGATCTCGGCTCACTACAAGCTCTGCCTCCTGGGTTCATGCCATTCTCCTGCCTCAGTCTCCCCAGTAGCTGGGACTACAGGCGCCTGCTACCACGACTGGCTAATTTTCTTTGTATTTTTAGTAGAGATGGGGCTTCACCTTGTTAGCCAGGATGGTCTCGATGTCCTGACTTTGTGATCCGCCCGCCTTGGCCTCCCAAAGTGCTGGGATTACAGGCGTGAGCCCCTGCACCCGGCCTTAAGTAGACATTTAAATGCAGGCATTCTCATTATCCCAACTTTTCAAATGGAGAAACTGAGGCACAAATACCATGGCTCTATGGCTAATAAGTTTAGGTAGCTAAGCTTTGTTTAGGTAGGGTTGAAACAGGAATCCAAGTTTGGATATTATTCATTATTGATGTTTAATAAGATAAAAATTCATCTTATTTATCTACAGTGCTCAACACATAAACAGAGCTTAATTAATACTTTCCATGCTTTGTGTAATGACTAAATGGCACTATGGTATTTTCAAAGAAAGGGACTGACTGACACACTTTTCAGTGCTATCACCCCTTGAGACTAGCGTACTAGTATTCCAAAGCAACTCTCCAGAGAAGATAAAATAACAGGAAAAAAAAAAAAAAAAAAGTTTCCAGATTTCTTGACCAAGGGAAACCAAGATTTCTCTTATCACTGGAAACAAACCTGTTCTGAATAACTCATGTCTCCCTAATTGTTATTATTCTGAAACGGATAATTCTCTTTTTCCATTTCACTTCCACCAAGAAATATAGAAGCACTTTAGTAAATAGAATTTTTTTTTTAAGTGAAGTTCATTAAATTTTTTGGTATATTGCATATCAAAAATTCTGACAGATATCTGTCTCTTTCAGTAAATAAAGCACTAATCCTTTATTTAATGAGAGACAGGAGTAATCTCTGCAGCTCAGCTTCTAAATTATGTTTTTCAAATAATACCCACGCATCACTGAATAAAAGTGCTGCTCAAGCACCTTGTATTACAATGGCTTTATATAATTTGTTTCCAAAATTAACACCTCCTAATGAATTTCATCCTGGAGTGTGCAGATTGAAAATGTCAATAATTCATAAAATGCTTTTGCTAGCCACATTCTAATTTAAACACTTAAATGCAGTATCTATAGATGCTACAGAAACTGAGATGGCCTTTTATTTTGCATTAACATTCCATGCCATTGATTAATCTGCAAAACCTTTCAGACTATTAATTTAGCCTTTTAGAAGAAAATGCAGCTCTCTTAGTAGACTCTGTTGAGAATCTATTTGTAATAGCTTTAGTAAAAATAATAATTTTTCAAAGTTATTATTGGTAATACTTAAAGTTGATACATTTGCTTCTTCAATGATGTACCGTTGTTAACAGTGATTTGTTACTACTGTGTGATAACCACATGGCATTTAGAGTTGCTAAACAAAAAACAAAGGCAGAGTTACCTCAGATTGTGTAAGACTAAATATGCGTGTTTATATATTACATCCACTGAATGCATCTGTGGAACTCCTGTTATGTGCAACACACTTAAGAGCTGTGAATAGAGAAAAATAGTAACAATCATAGCCCTTAACAGTTACCGAATGTGTACTCTGTGAAGAGTCAATCTGTGAATCATTTTATTTCATCCTCATCGAAACTCATGACTTTGACGGTACTATTATTACAGGAGATATTAAAAAATTATTTTAGGTACGTAGAAAGGGTAAGGAGTCCTCGGTAAGGCTTTTTCTTTTAATAAAAACAGTTCCCAAAACATTTCTAATAGAAAGCGGTTTGAAAAGCCTGACGGGCAAGCATTTATATGCAAATGCTGGGGAATAGAAACCTGATCCACCCAACACGGCGGTTCCCACTCTCTTCTAGTCACCACATATGCCAGGTGTCTTGGCTGCCTCTGGACGCCACCACCTGTGCAAGACATCAGGGCGACCTGCATCTGTACATTAAATGGCTAAGGCGGGAGGGCCCGTTTTTTTCACTGCTTACGTGAATAGCACACCTGGTAAAACCAATCCCCTGGGCCCTATGCAAATCAGACACCGCCTCCAACAGCCTCCCAGTATAACTGACTGCTTTCTGTGGAAGGGGCAGGGGTTTTTATCTGTTCAGAGCCCTCACTCCCTCTGTATGGGGGAGCTTTATTTCTTCTTTCTTGTCTATTAAACTTTCCTCTCCTTAAAACCACTCCACGTGTGTCCGTGTCATTAATCTTATCGGTGTGAGACAAAGGGCCCTGATGTTTCTCCGGTCATCGAAGCCATATCACTACTACGACCATGCTATAAAGGACAAACTAATCTCTGCATCAGGGAAATTGTAGTCTAATAATTGGTGATTTTCAGTATACTTATTTACTAAAGATAAACTGTTCTTAAATGCTGTCAAAGAAACCTGTGTAAAGACATTAAAAACAGACAAGAATAGAAGTGAATGACAGAGGAAGGGGGAATTGTCAAGAGAAGCTGAAGTTAGAAACACAAGGCACAACAGTTTGACTAAAATTAACTTCCTATGGAAAATGTCATCTATTTGCTCCTAAGACATGTATTTTTGACTGATTCTTATTACTAGGTTCTATACATCCAGCTCTGGATATGTAACAAATATGATATTAAAAATGAATCTAGATCTAATTTCAGAAATTTAGTAAATACTTTTAAATCAATAGTCCCAGAGTTTGGAGGCTGAAAGTATGTTAGATGCCATTTAGTTTAGTTGATATTTTATAAATAAGAGAAATGAAACCAGATAATTGAGATATTAGCTCCAAATCACAGTTTATGTTAGATTAATTGACATTCCAATTTTATCAAACACCAAAAAGACTGATGAGTAAAGATCTTAAACCTGTCTTCTAAGGGCTTCAGTTGACATGTATAGGATATATTTGACATATTTTCTACATGTCAGTTTCTAAATAATTCTACAATTAGTTTTATTTTTTGTTTCTGTTCTAGAAATCATATTTGTACTAATGAACATATTATTATTCACCATGCTATTATTAAATACAAAGTATTTTCTGTTCTTTGGCTAGTAAATCCAGCCCCAAGTCGACTGAGGCGTTTGAAAGAATTCTACAAAGTACCAGAGTATTCCATAGTTTCTTAAGCATTCCTAGGCTATTCTTCAAAATTTTGGGTTTTTTTGGGGGTTTTTTTTTTTGTTTGTTTGTTTTTTTTTTTTTTTTTTTCTTTTTTTTATGTCTTGGTGGGTTTTGTTTTTCTATTCTCTTGCATGAAATGATGATAGAAAGTTAGCATTCCAAGATTAATTCACAAGGTTTCAAGAACTCTGGTAGAGACAATAGTTATAATTGTATTAGAAATAAACTGACTTGACTTCTTACAGCTAAATGTTTATCTTGTCAATAGAATTAGGATACCAATTTCTGCCTTCACTCTCCATAACATTGTTAAGTGAATCAAAATTATCACATTACTTACTACTGCATTTTAAACACTCCTAAGGATTAAAAAGTAAACTGTGATTTAGGGCTAATATCTCAGTTATCTGGCTTCATTTTTCTTATTTATAAAATATTAGCTCAAATAAAATGATATCCAAATCTTTAGATTCATTACTATAATCTTCCAATATGTGTTTCTTATATATTTTTATATAATTTCAGAAAATTCAATGAATCTGTCATCCCTAGAAAGAAATTTTTATACAAACAGTATTTGTTTTTCAGGCTTTCTATGAAATTTCTGTTCATATTTGAAAGGCCAAACATTTTGTAAAACCTACACGAAGCTTCTGATTTTCCTTTTATTTTTGTCTTACTTAATCTGCTTTGTTTGTCACTGAGCACTCACATACCTTGAAAGGGGAGTGATGGGAAGAAAGGATGGCTTACACAATGATTGTCACTTGTGAGAGTGACTCTGTCCATGTAAAACCCTCAAATATACTGTGATGGTTAGTACTGAATTTCAACTTGATTAGAAGGATGGATACATAGTATTGTTCCTGGGTGTGTCTGTGAAGGTGTTACCAAAGGAGATTAACATTTGAGTCAGTGGACTGGGAGAGGCAGATCCACCCTCAATCTGGGTGGGCACCATCTAATCAGGTGCCAGCACAGGGGCTAGAATAAAGCAGGCAGAAGTTGGAAAGAGCAAACTTGTTGAGCCTTCTGGGCTTCATCTTTTTTCTGTGCTGGATGCTTCCTGCCATCACACATCAGACTACAAGTTCTTCAGCTTTTGGACCCTTTGCAAGGGCTCTCAGGCCTTTGGCCACAGACTGAATGTTACACGGTCAGCTTCACCAGTTTTGAGGTTTTTGGGACTCGGATTGGTTTCCTCGCTCCTCGGCTTGCAGACAGCCTATTGTGGGACTTCAGTTTGTGATCGTGTGAGTCAATACTCCTTAATAAACTCCTCTTCGTATATGCATCTATCCTATTACTCCTGTCCCTCTAGAGAACCCTAATACTGTTGATAAGAAAGACTTGTAATAGGTGGAATTCTTCCTTATTGATATTCAGATTTAAGTTATTCTTAGTCCTACTTATTTAGCATTTACACTATACCAGTATATTTGCTGGGTGCTTCCTCTATTATCTTATTTAATCCTCACATCAACACTGCTGAAATTATTGTCACCATTATGCAGATAAGGAGACATTAGAAGACTCATATAACTAGTAATTGGTAGAGCTGGTGTTTGAACTCTGAAGCCTGCACTAAAACTTTGTGCTATGCTCCCTGGGAAAACAGAACAAAAGGATTATGATAATTATGAGAACAACTCATATTTATTAAGTGACTGGTACTTCCTTATTATCCACTTAATGCATTACCACTAACAATTAGATAGTGTCATGATTTCAATATTACAAAGGCAGAAACAATGGTATAGATAAGTTAAATAAATAGCAAGTGCCACATTCAAGATATAATGCCAGGCTTCTCACCAGAACACAATTGCTAAACCACTATCTTTTATGTGCAAGCTACTATTATTGAATATCTCTATTGATTAAACAGAAAATACTATTCCCAGCTACCCCTATTACTCTCTACATGCCATCAGTGCTTCATCTGCTAAGTAATATTCAGCAGAAATAGAAAATCATTTGATGGGCTGCTCTTAACACAAATATGATTGTGATTACAACAAACAAAACATTTGAAAGTTAAAATCAGTAGCTAGGAATAACTTATCTTAAAAAAGTATCACTCTAGCTGGAATGGTGGCTCATGCCTGTAATCCTGGCATTTTGGGAGGCTAAGGTGTGTGGATCATGAGGTCGCGAGTTCGACACCAGCCTGGCCAATATGGTGAAACCCCATCTCTACTAAAAACATAAAAATTAGCCGGGCGTGGTGGTGTGCGCCTGTAGTACCAGTTACTCAAGATGCTGAGGCAGAAGAATTGCTTGAATCTGGAAGGCAGAGGTTGCAGTGAGCTGAGATCGTGCCACTGCACTCCAGCCTGGGTGACAGTGTGAGACTCAGTCTCAAAAAAAAAAAAAAAAAAAAAAAAAAAAAAAAAAAAAAAAAAAGGCTGGCAA